>NW_013665783.1:210447-223562 GCF_000517525.1 Limulus polyphemus | reverse complement strand
GGAACAATATATAATAATTTTAAAGTATCAAATTGAATTTTTGTTCAATAAAAATCTTTCAAATGCGACTGTAGCTTTTTTTTCCCCAAAAAAATTTGTCTTCAAAATAAGGGGGAGTCTTATATTCCGAAAAATACGGTACTTTAAGTATTTCAATCAGGTTTGAATATACTAGCTTAAATGTATTGTGATATTTCGTATACTGAGCTAATATTGTTACGATCCAACATATATTGTTTTAGGAAGTCCATCCACATATACATGGTCATTTAACCTAATCCATATATCAATTTATTGATGTATGCCCTCTCCCCAGTGGCTCAACGGTAAGTCTGTGGACTTATAATGCTAAAAATGGGGTTTCGATACCCATGGTGGGCATAGTACAGATAGCCCATTGTGTAGCTTTGTGCTTAATTACAAACAGCCCCCCAGTGGCACAGCGGTATGTCTGCGGACTTACAACGCTAGAATCCGGGTTTCGATACCCGTGGTGGGCAGAGCACAGATAGCCCATTGTGTAGCTTTGTGCTTAATTACAAACAAACAAACAAATAAAATTGACGTATGAATATCTTTGTAAATTGTACAAAATATTTTTTTGGTAGTTGCTGTTAAGTACAAAGCTAAACAAAGAGCTATCTGTGCTCTACCCACCGCAGGTATCAACATCCAATTTTGGGCGTTATAAGCCCTCAGTCTTACCATTGAGACACCGGAGGAGACTATTTTTCGCCCTGTAGAAAGGTATTATGGCATCACCGTCTTATGCCACTTATGTCTGTATGGAAGACAAATATAGAAGAATAACGCACTTTTTATTTGTAAAGCGTTACTTTCTTGTAGATTGACTTTGGCAAATTAAGAAACTCTAAGTATGATTGTTACCATTGTAATCTTCATTGGATGTATGCTTATTGCATAAAATACAATGGAAGATAGAAGTACATAATTTTACATTCTTTCACAACTGTCATTGGCTGAAGCTCGAACTTAGCTACAAGGAAGTGAAACTTTGCAATAACAACATCTGAGTTAAAGTGAAAATTGTATGATAACATGTCAACCACACTTTATCTGCTGTATCCAGCGCTGATGAGGCCTTTCGCCAAATACCAGCGCTCTTAAAGCTAGCTAGTGCAGGGCAGACATGGAGGAGGTTGAAATGTTATTTATACTAGGAAAAACTGCTTGACAACAAATGTGTGAGTTGAAAAAAGTTTATGAAGTGTGATTTTTCACCAATGTCACAACACACCGAAATTAAAGTAGAGATTTTTAAAGACTTTTAAGATCATATCATTTATTTATTTCAACATCATATATTATCATGAACTAATATTTTGTTGAATTAACCTGGTTATTGTTCAGGAGAACGAGTGAACCAGCAAGCTGGTCTTTTTTAACCCCGGAGCGAGTAAAGCGACAACAGCGTCAACGGGAAAAGTCGACATTAGTAATCATTAATAAGAACTTCTGATAGAATGTGCGCTTTCAAACACGAAAAGTTAGGTAACAAAAGAAAATGGGCCCGGCATGGCCAGGTGGTTAGGGCCCCGGCATGGCCAGGTGGTTCGGGCGTTCGACTCGCAATCTGAGGGTCGCGGGTTCGAATCCCCGTCCCACCAAACATGCTCGCCCTTTCAGCCGTGGGGGCGTTATAAGTGACGGTCAATCCCAGTATTCGTTGGTTAAAGAGTAGCCCAAGAGTTGGCGGTGGATGGTGATGACTAGCTGCCTTCCCTCTAGTCATACACTGCTAAATTCGGGACGGCTAGCGCAGATAGTCCTCGTGTAGCTTTGCGCGAAATTTATAACAAACCAATAACCAAAAGAAACTGTGTTTATAATAGCACTTCTGAAGCAAATAAGTGCACCAGCTAATAATTTTTTCTCCTTTTTTGTTAGATATAATAAAAAGTTACATATGTTACAGATGTATTTCAGTAGTTATAAGTATATATATATAAATGTATATTACTATTTTAGCTCTAGTCCTAAGACAGAAAGCACGCACATGTAAAGAACAATCAAGTGAACAGTTTCGATTGTTTGTTTTTTTGAATTTTCGCGCAAAGCTACACGAGGGCTATCTGCGCTAGCCGTCCTTAATTTAGCAGTGTAAGACTAGAGGGAAGGCAGCTAGTTATCACCACCCACCGCCAACTCTTGGGGCTACTCTTTTATCAACGAATAGTGGGATTGACCGTCACATTATAACGCCCCCACGGCTGAAAGGGCGAGCATGTTTGGTGTGACGGAGATTCGAACCCGCGACCCTCAGATTGCGAGTCGAGCGCCCTAACCACCTGGCCATGCCGGGCCGAGCAGTTTCGAAGCTGCCTTTTGTTTTCGATAAGTCGTTATGTTTGCAAACATATTCGTCAAATGCATTTAAATGTCAAACTTGCTGAAATACCAGGCCAGGCTATAAACTATGGAAAACTCTTACGAAATCGGCACCGGAACCTCGTGCCCCTAAATTAGAAGTATAAGAATTATTGGTATGGATATGGATAATAGGTAGACAAAAATCGATTTATAAGCATAAGGAAAAGTTTTATTGATGGTGGAACATACCACATGTTTTGACAGAACATTGATTTAACTTCTTCATTATGTTTATAAATCGTTGTTTGCCTACCTATTTTTATATTAGCATAATATTCTTCCTTACTCAATTATGAACATAGATGTCGCTGTAAGCTGCTGTCTGTTTATTTGTTTTAGCACAAAGCTACACAAAAGGCTATCTTTGTTCTGTCCACCATCGAACCCCGGATTTAGTGTTGCAAGTCCGTAAAATTATCACTGACCTATTGCGGGATCTGTCAATTGAAAAAAAACGTTTGTTTAAAATTTCGCGCAAAACTACACAAGGGCTATTTGTGCATACTGTTCGCCCGGTATGGCCATGTGGTTAGGGCTTTCGACTCGCAATCTGCGGGTCGCGGGTTCGAGTCCCCGTCACACCAAACATGCTTGCCCTTTCAGCCGTGGGGGCGTTATAATGTGACGGTCAATCCTACATTCGTTGGTAAAAGAGTAGCCCAAAAGTTGGCGGTGGGTGGTGATGACTAGCTGCTTTCCCTCTAGTCTTACACTCCTAAATTAGGGACGGCTAGCGCAGATAGCCCTCGTGTAGCTTTGCGCGAAATTCATAGGAAACCAACCCCATCAGCAATTCACGTGATAACAGCAACAGTCGACATATAAATCGCGTTAGAATATCATGTATCAATTTACATCTTGAAATATACGTACTTAAATGATGTATTAGGTTTCATTATGGCGTTTATATTTTGTTGCGGCTGCTGCTGAAAACAAAGTTTGTTTGTTTGTTTTGAATTTCGTGCAAAGCTACACGAGGGCTATCTGCGCTGTAAGACTAGAGGGAAGGCAGCTAGTTATCACCACCCATCGCCAACTCTTGGGCTACTCTTTAACCAATGAATAGTGGGATTATAACACCCCCACGGCTTAAAGGGCGAGCATGTTTGGTGGGACGAGGATTCGAACCCGTGACTCGCAGACTGCGAATCGAGCGCCCTAATCATTTGGCCATGCCGGGCCAGGGTTAACATATATATTATAAATATTTTCTTATAGCGAAAATACGTATTATAATTAGGTTGGTGAGAAAATTTTACATCGTATTTTCTCCAACTTCTCCATTTTGAAATATGCTGTATCTAGGCCTAACCTACTAATGCTTTATGTCATCATAAGAAATATACCTTCTGTAATTAATATCCCGATTTTACAATGCCACATTGTGGGTATTACTGATTTAAGTTCGTTGTTGTTAAGCACAAAGCCACAACACAATGGGCTATCTGTGTTCTGCCCACCACAGGTATCGAAACTCGAATTTTAGTGTCGTAAGCCTGCATATTTATTGGTGGGGTTTTATCGCTTTAATAATATCAAGTTGTCGTTCGTACTTTTCAATAATACTCAAACTATATATTCTGTATTTTAAATAAATTATAAAACAATACTGAAAGAGCACGGTAACACTGACAACGCTTCTGTTTAAAACAATACTGAAAGAGCACGGTAACACTGACAACGCTTCTGTTTAAAACAATACAGAAAGAGCACAGTAACACTGACAACGCTTCTGTTTAAAACAATACTGAAAGAGCACAGTAACACTGACAACGCTTCTGTTTAAAACAATACTGAAAGAGCACAGTAACACCGGCAACGCTTCTGTTTAAAACAATACTGAAAGAGCACAGTAACACTGACAATGCTTCTGTTTAAAACAATACTGAAAGAGCACATTAACACCGGCAACGCTTCTGTTGCCATAAATTTGGGGTTGTGTCCCATTTTAACTTGCTACTATTAATAGAGAGAATTAAATAGTTTATTGTTAAAATGTTTCTTGTGTAAATTTACACACATACGTATATATATTTTTACCATTTGTTTTACGTTCGATTTGTAGAAAAGTCATCTCTTCGATTTTTTATATTATCTTAATATAAGGTCATAACTTGATAGCTTTGTACGCAGACTTTGTTGTTAAACACATAGGGATATCTGTGCTGTGCCTACCACTGGTATCGAAACCTGGATTTTAGCGTTATAAGTCTTCAGACTGAGGAATATGCAAATACATCACATCAGCTGACATTTTAAAGAATAGGGTTGAACGAAAGAAGGTTTAACATTTATTTGGATTTTTATTCGTATTATAGATTGCATAAATAAATACATAAAACAAGATGCTCCTTCTGTGCTGATTCACTAGTATTTTCAATTTACTTTTTTTTTGTTGTTGTTGTTGTTTTTCACACTAATACTACGAAATAAGCACAAAACACCAAAGTACTATACACTCAAAACAAAATCTCTAGTTTCGTTCTAAAGGAAACGAGGGATCATTTGTTGTATTAATATTTTTCTTCAAAATAAAACCAGTTTGTCGATACGAAACTGTAACCTAGGACAGCTATCGCTTGTTCATAAATGTTTTATTCAGTATGAGCAGAGAAGTTTCCTTTTACAATCCACGTTTTCGCAAAGTGTCGAAAACCCACATGATAAACTGAATAGTTGAATAGTCTCAAGTACACTTTCGATGTGAAAGAGTGGGATGATGTTACTAAATATATAAGCTAAATCCGCACCTAAAGACAGATAAAGCTCACTTGGATAACAATTTCTGTTATCGATCTATAAACTAGACTGATGAGAGCAGGTGGGGTTCGGAACTACGGTACCTGGCTGGTCGTGGCATCTTTGTTTTAGCATAAATCTACACATTGTGCCATCCACCGTAGGGAATCGAATCCCAGATTTTAGCGTTCTAAGTCCTTAAACTTACTGCAGACCTACCGGGAAACATCATGGTATGTTATTCATTGCCTAGGTAAAAGTGTATCATAATGCAAAAGTTACAATCACACTGACTTTCAGCTTGAAGTCCCACCAAATATGCTCGCCCTTTCAGCCGTGGGGGCGTTATAATGTAACGGTCAATCCCACTATTCGTTGGTAAAAGGGTAGCCCAAGAGTTGGCGGTGGGTGGTGATGACTAGCTGCTTTCCCTCTAGTCTTACACTCCTAAATTAGGGACGGCTAGCGCAGATAGCCCTCGTGTAGTTTTGCGCGAAATTCAAAACAAACAAACAATACAGCTTAAAACTCAAACATAGGTTGAGAAACTAGGTTGAGATGAAGCCTCCCTAGGTACACACTTGTTGGGGGAGAGTTAATACGTGTAAATAATTTTAATAGGGTCAGACACTACATGTCCACGTTTTACCCTTTATATTTGAGGAATTGCTACATCTGAACATTGTAAACGCCACATTTTCTGAGGGTCATAGCTCCTGATCTACTTAGAATTACCATGTTCGGGTCTCGCACGCACTTTACCCCCTCGGGTACCTTTTGCTTTCCCTGCTTGTGGCAAAAGAAACACGTTAATAAAGAAATGATCGGTTTTAGATACTCAACCACTTCATTGTAATTCTAGATGAAATAGCTTCAACGTTCGTCCCCCTATCCCGGTGGGACAGAGGTAAGTCTACGGTCTTACAACGCCAGAATCCGAAGTTCAATTCCCCGCTGTGGATGGAGCAGATTACCCACTGTGTGCTTTGCTGTAAGAACAAACAAACAAATTACAACGTTAAAAATGCCCTACCCCAACAGCTAAGCGGTAAACATGTGGACTTATAACGGTAAAAATCGGGTTTCGATACCCGCGGTTGGCATAGCAAGATAGCCTATTGTGTAGCTTTGTGCTTGAAAGCAAACAAACGTTCAACCTAGATATGTACACGTCTTTTCATTCCTTATTTGACAATATGTTTTAAAGTATCATTGGTTTATACAAATACTATATAATTCTCATGTGAACTTGCCTTCAACAACAGAGGTAATTCAATGTGCCAATAAATAGTCACCACTGGTAGCGATGCTGTAGCACTTATTATAGTAGTGGTGGAAGTTATGTATTCGGTTGCTATTATCGTATTAATAACATGTTATTGAAACCAGTAAGTGCGCAGCATACTTGTATATGAAGTCAGAGTATACTGCCACACACCCGGTTTCCGAACACTTGACTACTTGTTTATAATAAACAAACATACAGCCTTGAAGTTACACTTTAAGCAACGATTGTGAGTATAAATACGAAGAAAGTTAGGCCTATCTGTTATTTACTCCTTGAAAGCCGGGCCGGGCATTGCCTGGTCGTTAAAGCGCTCGACTCGCAATTTGAGGGTTCGAATCGCTGTCACCGAATATGCTCACCCTTTCAGCTGTAGAGGTGTTATAATGTGATGGTCAATCCCACTATTTCTTGGCAAAGGAGTATCCCAAGAGTTGGCGGTGGGTGGTGATGACTAACTGTCTTCCCTCTTGTCTATCACTGCTAAATTAAGGACAGAAGTACAGATTTGTTTGGATTGTTTTGGATTTCGCGCACAGCTAAACGAGGGCTATCTAATTTAGGCCGTCCCTAATTACACACTACCAAAATTTTACAAGTGTCTCTTTAAGGGACACAAACCCGGATTTGAAAGCAGCTTCTGGAATAATGTATCATATATTATATTAGCAGAGAAGATTATAATGAAAATCTGACTTTTTGTTACGGGCTATGGAGACGAGAAGCAATACGATTATAAGCCTGTAGCGAACTCTATAGAAGTATAAGAAAAGAACATAATTAATTCATCAGGACATCGCAAAAGTAATTGGAACTTGGTGGTTGAGTTTTAGGCAGAAAAGAACTGGACATTTCTACGGAGATAACAAAGAGGAATCAGGGTTTTAGCAGAGACAGATTTTCCGCAGAAAAAGTTGGGTGACTTGACGGAGAAAGTATTACTGGTATTTTATATTTTAACAGCATGAATGAATCAAGTTTTGGCGGTGACGGCTTCTATAGTTATTTATGTTTGAACAGCATAAATGAATCAAGTTTTGGCAGTGACGACTTCTATAGTTATTTATGTTTTAACATTATATATGAATCAAGTTTTGACAGTGACGACTTCGCTAGTTATTTATGTTTTAACATTTTATATGAATCAAGTTTTGACAGTGACGACTTCGCTAGTTATTTATGTTTTAACATTATATATGAATCAAGTTTTGGCAGTGACGACTTCTATAGTTATTTATGTTTGAACAGCAGCATAAGTGAATCAAGTTTTGGCGGTGACGACTTTACTAATTTGTTATTTTTCATGCTGACAATCAGTTTTTTTACTTTCTAAAAAAAAGCGAACAAAAATTATTATGAAACGTTCAGTTAGTTAAGTATCACGTGGTATAATTAGTTCTTATGATGCGACGCTGGAATTCGCTTTTATAATGAATCATACATAGGTTTAGATATCTATGATTCATGACGCCTCTCGGATTTTTCCTTAACCAATCTCTTATAGTTTGTTTGTTTGTTTTTTTGTTATGAATTTCGCGTAAAGCTACACGAGGGCTATCTGCGCTAGCCGTCCCTAATTTAGCAGTGTAAGACTAGAGGGAAGGCAGCTAGTCATCACCACCCACCGCCAACTCTTGGGCTACTCTTTTACCAACGAATAGTGGGATTGACCGTCACATTATAACGCCCCCACGGCTGAAAGGGCGAGCATGTTTGGTGTGACAGGGATTCGAACCCGCGACCCTCAGATTGCGAGTCGAGTGCCTTAACCACCTGGCCATCTCTTATACAGATACCGACTGCTTTATAATAAATAGGCATTTTCCTAAAATGCATAAATATTTTGTGTTTAACTTATTCTGGACATGCTGTTGAAGTATGAAGTATACATCTAGTATTGTATATACCTGCGTCCTCCGTCAGACAGTCATATAGTAAAAAATCAAACTGAATACATTTTACTTATATTTAAATATGTTTTGCACATTTTGATTACTAAAAAAAAAGAGTCGATAAATAAAGTATATGAAATATAAATAAAGTAAATATTTTTCTCTTTATAGTTTTTTGATATTGTTTTTTAAAGTTACTTTTTAGAGTATTTTTAACTTAAAAAATAAAATCAAGCTCATTTTAAAGCCCCTACTGGCTTAGCTGTATTTATTTGGAGTAAAACGCTAAAAAATCGGGTTTCGATACCCGTGGTCGACACAGCACAGATATCCAGCCCATTGTGTAGCTTTGTATTTAACTAGAAACAAACTAATTTTAAATTTTATTTCTTTGTTTGCTGTTAAGAAAAAAACTTACACCATGGGCTATCTGAGCTGTGCCCATCACGGGTATCGAAACCCAGTTCTTTTGTCTTATAAGCCTTCAGACTTGCCCCTAAGCAGCAGGGAGGCTTTAATTTTTTTTAACTTGTTGTGTAAAAAAAGTTAAATTTCCAGGATATCGAATGTTTCTACCATTCTTATATAAAATGTATGAAAAAAAGCAACGGCTTTATAGTAATGAGAAAAGTAAACAACAGTTATCGACAACAAAACGAGCTTTCATTGTCACACAGTTTTTGTTTGGTCACGAAATATTTGGTTATATTTGTTTAATGACAAAGAATGACGTCCGTGCACTGCAACACGTTGAAAAGATATTGTAATATTAATCATTATTTAAAAAAAAATTGTGTTTTGCGCCTGTGGTTAATATTCCCTGAAATGCTTCCTATGATCCAAGGAGAAGAACGAGCCATTATCAAATGTACACATCGCAATGTTCATAATATAAGTACTTTAACTAATAAAAACAGCCTAAAAAATTTAGCTTTGTGTATTATAATAAAATACTAAACTTTATCTGTGATTCGAAGATAAATGAAGCGGAATTGGCCAATAACAGTGAAATAACTAACAAGAGACTAGTGATATCATGTTCTCGAGAGATTTGATAGGCTGTTATTCGCAAAGCATGATGGGAACCATGACTGTGTCAGTCTGATGTGCGAAACAACAGTACGAACCGCTACAGGCGGAACTACAGTACATATTTTTTTTTCTTAGGTACTGGTGGTGTTTATCAAATCGGTCAAAATTCGTGTCAAAAACAAAGCACCGCTTTCCATCTCCAAAATGGATCACAACGAATCGGACTTGGAAGGAAGTACGGTAGGTGGAATCACTGGTTATTGATTTGTTTTGAAGCAGGATATTATAGAACTTTAACCGATATTATTCATTTCCCTGCCGCTGTACCAGTGTTTACACGGGGCGCCCGACCCTTAGCTTCTGAGGTAGCGTAGTTCTGTCATGCCAAATGGTTAAATGTATAGGTTGGATTAAGGGACGCGCGTGTCCGAGTCATGTGTCATTTTGTATTTAACTTTGTAAAAATATTTAATATGTAGGTAAGATTGGTGAGTACAAAGGTATAGGTACTAGAGCTCCCACCCAGTCAACTAGATGTGGTTAATTTAATTTTTTAACTGAGTACACTTGGTAATATCAAGAGTAGTAACAGATCATCGAGCGCCAGTCCTCTACTCTAGGAAATAGGGATGAGTTGTCTTACAACCCGTGAAATTGAATTCTTTCAAACTACATTTTGATCCTACGTAAACGAAGAAGTAATACTAATCTTAAAACACTAAAGCTGATGTTAAATAAATTAAAAATTAGTTGTTAAACGTGCCTTATGAAACTAAATTCAACTTGCTGCTGTCAGGCCATCAGACTTTATCTATCTATGCATTGTTCATGGTAAGTTTCCAAGGGTTGTAACACACTCCTTAGTCAGTAGTCCGGTAGGGTCAACATACGATTTCCTCACTCATAGTTTACTATGAAGAGCCATCGTGAAATGTGATTACGTCAAATGATAGTAATTATTAAGAACTTAACGAAAACTAACTACACAGGTTCGAATTAAAATTATTCAAAGTAACGTAGACGCTAGTGAAAACAATCCTGTATAACACGCCGACTATAAAATACTATTTAATAGCTTAAATCAATACCCGAGAAAACTAGAACCAATAATGATTTCAATTAATGAATTTTAATAATTAGTTGGGTTTCCCCAAAATTAATATCTTTTTTTTTGGACAGGTTGTGACTCCCACAACTTCTCGTAAGGTTCCGCCCCCCCCCCCCCCCAAGTAGAACAGCGGCAAGTCTGCGGACTTGAAACGCATGAAATTGGGTTTCGATACCCATGGTGGGCACAGCACAGATAGCCCATTGTGTAGTTTTTTACATAACTACAAATAAACAAACTCACGAGGTCCGGACAACTTAAGTTATATAAGTCAGTCCTAAACTCACACAATAAGTTAACTGAGCATATCAATTTTTTCTCCTTTTTTATATATAAAGAACTATTATAATTTAAAGAATTAGTATTATGGACAGTAAGATATAATAAAAGTTTGTACGAAAAATGGAACTAAAACGCGTATGTGTGGCTTGTGGAAAGACCATTCCTGCTTCTGTCATTGGTGTAGCTAGAAATATTTCTAGTGGAGCATCGCATTTTAAATTTTCCAAATACTAGGTATATTAAATATGCATCGTTAAACATTTTAAAACAACAATCATATACATACTATTAACATGTTTCCTGCTGATCTGAGGGGACTCTTTTTTTTTTTTTAACCAAGACATAAATTTCAGATTTTGTTTTTTTCACCACAACTTGCCAAGGGGGAGTTAACCCCCTGAACCCCCTATAGTTACGCTACAGAAGCTTTCCGTTGACTGTTGCGTTTCGTATTTGTTTTTTTTTAACATGTATATTTTGTGTAATGAATGTTTGGAGTTTGAAGATGTGTAGTATCTTATTCTACATGAATAAATATACAGACTTATATTTGAGCAATCCACAGATTTCCTAGAAAAAATACTTTTTTGTGTTCCGTTTTCGAGATTATGTATAAAGTTTAAACTATTTAATTTAAGGAAAACGGTTTAGAATTAGAACACGTTCAAATGATGGTTAGAACATCTGGGAGTTGAACAGAAATGTATTAGGTTTGACTATTTTATACTCTTGAAAAAGTAGTGAATCGTAAGGATTTCTAAAACCTTTGAAAATTGAACTTGTAAAAAAAAAAGATAATATTTAGGGGTAAGCTTTCCTAATGTTGATATTGATTAAGTGTGGGATTTTCGTTTAATATATTAGCATTACTCGAATACGTTGTTAAAATCGATCTTGGTAAAAATACATAAAGAAACCCTTGGTCCAGCAGCGTTTAAAAATATCTGAGAAAAAAAAAATGCAAAATAAAAAAGTAAGTATCTCGCGGCCATAACTTGTTGATTGTAGCAGCGAAATCTTGTCAAAGCCGTGTGCTGTAAATCAGTAGGATTGTAGATTATCAAACTTTACTAATACACACGTATATACGTAGCATCAGTTCTGTAGCAGCACAGTTGTTAAGTAGTTTATACTAGGAAGTGTAGATATGTATAAGATGTACGCAATAAAATGACACAAGGTGATCAATACCAGAAAGAACTGTATTTAGAAAAATTGCGAAATGTGCTACTAAGGCAACTGGAAATAGTGTTTATATTTGTTGTTGTTTTTTAGCGCATAGTCACATAATGGGCTATCTGTACTCTGTTCGTCGCAGGGGATCGAACCTCCGATTTTAGTGCTGTAACTCCACAAACTTAACTCTGACCCATCGAGGACGTTGTGTGTATGTGTATGTGAAATGTATGTATACATACACATACACACAACATTTATATGTTACGTGTATTTAAACAAACCTAATGCAAATACAATTCTAATATTGTTTAAAGTAATTTCTTGCTGATTATTCTACACTTACGTTATATCATTTTTCGAAATATAAATAATTTGAACACTCGTTTAAAATAAATAATAACAATTTCTTGAAATTTATTCTGTTTTTAATAACTATTCCACAAACAATATACTCAGAAAAAAACACTGTAAAATATTACATTTTTGTCCATATATGCACACGGACACTTAGTGTTAGATACGTGTACATTTAACGCGTTTATTTTACACAATTCTAAAATTTATATTTTAATAAACTGAGTAAATTGGCATGCATACATACCGTGTATGGATTAACATTTTCAATGACAGAATTTACACTGTATTTACATGATGAGTCATTTATTGTAGAAAGATGTTTAACAGCTCAATGATTTCCTTTTTAAAAAAAGTCACGTGAGATTTGTTATCCTAAAGCTTTTGTAGCGTTAACAATCGAAGCGGCTATCTTCGTACTTACAAGTACGTGACAATCGGCGGCTACTTAGACTATGGTATTGTTATTGGCTTCAACAGCGTTGCTGACGTTGCGACAGAGAGAAGTAGCATACGGTTGGTTGGTAAATAATACTACATCAAGGACTTAATATTAGAAATGCAAATTGGCAAGAAAACGTGAGAAGTGGCCCTATTTCCTGCACCAGAGAAGACACTTCTGATATCTACCTTGCTATAGCTAAATTAAAGAGTGCCTTAATAGTTGTTATTTGAGTGTTTGAGATTTCACCAAAGGCTGGTGATATGTTGGCCTGGAAGTAAGTTATCGTGATTTTATTTCATGTTAGGTAAAGATAATTTTAACTGGAAATGTTTGGATTAAGTGATTTAAAACCAGTTGAACCTAAAGGCATCGATCAAAACGTTGTTAGCATTTGACTATTTGATCTTT
>NW_013665783.1:182707-210251 GCF_000517525.1 Limulus polyphemus | reverse complement strand
TTTGATCTTTTCCCCTCTAGTGTCCAGATTTAATCAAATATTTCAGGCACGTATGTTAGTATTTGACTATTTGATCTTTTCCCCTCTAGTGTCCAGATTTAATTAAACATTTCAGGCATGTATGTTAGTATTTGACTATTTGATCTTTTCCCCTCTAGTGTCCAGATTTAATTAAACATTTCAGGCATGTATGTTAGTATTTGACCATTTGATTTTTTCCCCTCTAGTGTCCAGATTTAATCAAATATTTCAGGCATGTAGGTAGCAGTTAAAGAAGATTTTAGAAATGTGCCTTTGGAACTTTTTTCCATTACATTAGATCAGTGTATTATTCTTATCTATCAAACGTTATATCTTATACTTATTACTCTTGTTATATGATGTTAATGTTATTTTATAGAAGGGTAATTTCTTTCACCAAAGTCGAAGTGTCTAAAATCAAGGGGTTTTGCCAATTACAGCTTTGTATAAGAAGATTAAATCTTACTTGTGTGTGCGTGTCAATGTTTAATCATAGCCTGGAAGGGCAGGTAATATAATGAATACATTCAGTAATTAGTCATAGTGCTCTAAGGGGAATACTTTATTTAGGATAATATAAAGGCGTCTCTGAAATCAGGTGGTTTAACCCACAGGCTTATAATATTAAGCTGATTAACTTTATGGGGCGTTCAATCAAGGACATTACAGGTCAGGAAGAGAGAACTGCACCAGATTCTAGGCTTAACAATGGACTAATCTAGTAGAATTGGAAAGGAATAAACTTACGTTGCTTGTAACAACAACATTGTACTTTAGAGGTTAGTTTCATTCAGATTGTCACGTGGTTAACCATTGGGCTCATGGTTTTAATTGAAGTTTTTGAAAGTAAGAAAATGACTTAAATATATTAATGAATTGTTTGCAGTAAATTAACAACGATTTGTAAATAACATGATATTTATCATAGAAAACATACTGCATGTTTTAAGAGCACCTTATTCTATCTGTGGCTGTTTATTAATTTGCTATTGTATAGTACGCTTCCCTCCCTACACAAGTATATTGGATTGTTTGTTGGAGTAGTGAGAGTCAGAATGGAATTGACGTTTTACATTATATCGGTGTGTGTGTGTGACGTAGAGAAATGTGCTGGTTGTTTGTTTGATCTTAATGTTGACAGGTTTGTGACGTGTACGTTATATGTGTAATTTAACAGTGATGTCATTTACTTTGCATATTGTTCATGAAAATCAGGATGATTGTGGTTAGTCGTATCATTGTTTTATTATAATTAGCTTTCAAAAACGACCGCATAAAATTAAAGTAACAAAATGTTATACTGGAAGGCAACACGTCGAGAAAAGTAATCGTTTTAATGTGTCGGCTATAATGTATCAAGATTCTAAACTTAGTTTTTAACAGGTTCTATTTGGAAGAAAGAATGATTCGTTAGATTTCTGTACGGAATGTATTTTTAAATCTTCAGTGCTGTTTTTTTTAAGTAATAATTTTGTTTATTTCAATATAGAAGTTAAAAATATATTAAATACCAAAAAATCATTTGTTTCACTGGAGGCAAAATGATTTGTTTCAAAAATAAAACTGATCATTAAGCGGCATACTCGATTACTTATATCGAGTGTAAAGTTACATTATTTAGTATCATACCTCGTTTGAAGGTGAATGTGAGAAATCATTTGGGTAGGACTGTGTCTAAAGTACTTTGGAGCATCGTTAAGAGAAATAACTAAGATATAATACCCTAGTGAGTTAAGTACAAATTGACAAGTATAACTGTGTACAAGTATAGTAGATAGCTATGATGCTTGTAGGTTTATTTCGATATCCACTGCATGTGGGGAAAGTTACGTCGGTAGTTGTTTTTTTTTTTCACATTGTCTCTTTATGACGTGTCTAACACTGTCTATATACCCCCCTGTGAGAACCAATGGTTTGGTCTGTTTTTGTTAAATGGTCAAGTGATAACATCGAGCCAACAGTACCTACCACAGTACTGAGTTTAGATTGCCGTAGAGATACATTATTACACGAGGGAAGTAGCACATAACTTGAGGGATAGACGTAGATCTTATAGCGTGAGCCTGTTCTTTCTCGTCCCATAAATTCCCCGATTGTGTGGCCTTGGACGCATAGTGACCCAGCGGCTCTGGACAGGCCAGTTGTGCTTCATCCATTATTTTATATTACTACTATTGGCCTCGCTGCGTGTAGACCAGAATCGTGGGTTAAAGATTGGTTCGAGCAGCCCAATGGACGCCTGTACTTTTGTACACTAAAAATATTGCAGACAGTAAGACGGCAGGGGAGGAGTTCCTAAAAACATTTAAGGCATACAATGGTCACAATAGCATCTAAAATTTATATAGTACTTTAGAGGGGATGTTCTTTCTCTGTCACCAGAAGAAAAACTAACAGCCTAAAATAACGTGATAAAAATACAGATTCAATTAATTTAGGCTAAGGCTACAAGATCATATCAACCCAAAACACGCGTAATTATCAGACCCAAGTGACAGCGAACGTAGCATCACATTGTACTTTATATAACAGTGAGAAAGCTCTGAAACTATTGACTGTGGTGCACTGGTTAATGTACACTACCTAAAACTACACTGAAATAAAACATAAAACCCCAGACACTAAGGAATGGATGTGGGTGATAATTGTTTTTTTTCATTTATGCGCACCTTGTTTTTTGTGCTCCACATTTTACCCTATTTATCGTTTTTTTTTTGTTTTGTTTAAACTGTGTCTTCTAAGCGTCTTTTTTTTACACATGTGACGACTGATTTAACAACTTTCTTTCATCTTAAATTTCTTGTGTTTGTTTTGTTAAACGTCTTCGAAGCAGAAGAAAAATCTATAAAAAAAAAAACAATACTCAGCTTTAAATGAGACGTTAGCCGTTGTTTATTGTTTACACGTTTGTGTTGTAACATGTGATATCATGGGGCAGGCCAATTTGAATTATTTGGTAAAAGTAATGTCAAGTCCATTTACCACCCACTTATCAATAACGAATTAATTTATTTCCACAGGCTACGTTCATTCTGATACATGTTGTAGGCCGAAATCACAAATAACCTGTCAACAGAAATTCTCGCTGATTGTAATGGTACTACACCTAACTTACAAAAATAAATGTACTTCGACAGGCCCATGGCTATTTGATCGAGTAACTGAATATACGCAATAAACTCTCACTCAATAACTTTTCTGACACTGAACTCTCGTGTTTATATCCGTAACCTTTTTACTTCCACATACCACGCGAACTCCCTCGATCATAATCATCATGATTAGCAGACCCCTTTAGCAAACATTTGGATAAAAAAAAATATATAGCTTAAAATATTTGCACGTACATAAACTAATTGATTGAAAACTGAGTAATATTACGTGCTTAAAGTGTGAACAAATATAACAGGTATAAAAACTTTTATCTGGTTCCAGAAGCTTTTAAAAGAAACACCAAGGGCGAGCTGGAGCTAATGGTGGGCAAAAGACAAACTAAATAGACTTGGAACACAAGTAAAATTGTGGTTGAATTCATTACGTAGACTGTGAAACATGATGGCAAGTAAAGATGAAATGAAAATCAAAACCACTTCAACGAGCACTGGCTTAGAAGGCATAAGAAGTTATAAGACTGTAAGAAAAATATTGTTGTAACTGCCGTAGAGTTGTTAATGATTTAGCTCGGTTCAGTTGATGGAGAACTTGCTAGTAGCGCGAACAGTCCCGGGTTCGATCCCGAGCCCAGAAAATGTAAAAATTGAATTATTACAGAAAAAAGATGTCTCCCTCTTGGGGTTTGTTTCAGATAAGGTCCGAGAACGATCCTTATTTTTGAGAGGAGAAGAATATGATAATGTGCGTTGTTAAAAAGTGCCTTACTAGTACTTGCTACAGGGTTAGTCTTTTAGTTCAGCTGCCTAGCATGCGAGAAGTCTTTGCTCAAAAGTGGATGGTCAAAGTATTATAACAAAGCAACTTAAATCGTTAATATGAAATACCAAGGTTGCGCATGAAGGTGTAATTCCATTACACAGTTCCACTGAAAACATTTCTGCGCATACTTAGGATGTTCACCAGGATTATACTGGAGGTAGATCTCAGCCTGAAGATTAAAATTTGAAAAGTAATTTGATTTTTTTCTTTTTTTTTTACTATTTCACTTCTTGATTTCAGAACAACTTTCTGCTGAAGTTCATAATGTAAATGTTCGTGAAAGGGGACGAGGGGGGATTATGAGATAGTCACATTCTTGAGGTTATTTCTGAGCAGAATAGCCCCACCCCTAGTGGTTCAGTAACAAGTCTGAACGCTTAGAACACTAAAAACCGAGTTTCGTTACCTGTGGTGGGCACAGCGCATATAGCCCATTGTGTATCTGTGATACAAAGAAATTGAGCAGACTAAACACCAAATAATCCATTTTAAACATACTTTAAACGTTGAGACTAGATAAGTGAACTAGTCAAATATTGTGTATTATCTAATGCACGGCCAGAAGAGAAGGTAAAAGTGTGTGTTATTTAATGATGCAATCTCCAAAGACCTGATAACGCTATGTGTGGTATTTCGCATAAAATTAAAGATTACCCCAAATCCATTACTCAAAGCTAGCACGTAGTTTATGGGCAAAGTTTTTTTTTTTTTAGAGTTATTTCCATCCTTCTCTGCCTCTGTTGCCACCCACTTAGAATGGCAACCGTCCCTGTAGTATATAACCAACCCAAATACTGAAGTAATTTAATGTCTTCATTAATCACCTGTATTGTATGAAATTAAAGGCAGACAGACGTTTATGTGTTATATTTCTGCCTGTTGTCACTGGTGCGTATTGTTTAAACGACTAAAAGCTCTTTCGAAAGGTAGCCATTTTTTTAAGCGTCAAATAGGGGACTCACTGTATCATTCCTTTTGCAACAGTATCTCCCGTCCATAACAAGTTTGTTTTATTACATGATTTTTTAACTCTTTGGGGGATATATTGACTCACAATCTATAAATTGGAGGCTTCCAAATTGACTAGTGTTATTTTGATATTGGCTGAAAATGTTATAATTTCGCAGATTTTGAAGCCTTATCATATCATATATAACAGTTCATATTACTACGTCCGGTCATGTTCTATCTGACAACCGTACATCTTGACAATAGTTATGCAGCGTAGATTCATTGCAAGAGGCTCCTATTGTTAAGCTGCTATGTTCAAAGCACACTACTCCTCCCTGCAGGTTGTCTATAATCCATACAGTGTACGAGAACGACTGTTTCCCAGCGCTTGTTTCAACAGTCGAATCGCACCGAAATCCATAGGCGCTTCGTCTGACGACTTTATCGGTATGTTTTTGTATGGAATAGTATGAATACTCATTCCATTCGCTAGCTGTTTGGAGTATATTCGACAATTGAACGGATTATGTCGTGCAAGTAACTTTTGTACAATGATAGTGATTCATGTTGCTTTTCCCGATGGAGGTCATTCTTCATTTGACTGTGTTGCATACTGTTGCTTGGGGCTTGTGGACGGCTTTTGCCATTGACCATTGGGTTCGTGGATTATCACCTGTCACTTTGTTCTCTTTCTGGGTGATCCTGGTTCCCCATGATGATCAGTATTCTTAATCAATTAAGCCCCAGGGATATCCCCGTCTTGGAAATTCTAAAACCCCAACCTGAACACATGTTTATGATCTGAATGTATGAATATTTTGCGATGGAAAGGGATGTTACATAGATTTCCCAAAAGCGATCAATTTTCGGTAGCATCACACTACATACGAACACCAAACAATATCAAATTGTAGTTGTGATACATCCCATTCCATCGCAATTTTATATTGGCTGTGATGGTCACGTGTCTTACTGAGCAAAGAACGTTTATTCGATAGTTCTCAAGTAGCGGATTCGAGATGTTATCTCACCAGAATTTCTGATGTTAGAATGTTTGGAACCAGATGTTGAAAACCTTTGGCTTTTTATGTATTTATGCATTGAAACGAAGACATGATTTCTGGCTTCCTGGTCTTGTAGTTTATGTAAAGGTGTAATGTTCTAATAATTTTAAATCACCATTGCACAAGTTTTATCGAACACTATAGGAATATCAGTTGTGTTATTTATGTATTTAACAATATCTTAATGTTGAGAAACAGTTTTAATTATTTTCGAACTCAAAATATTACACTCGGTTAGTCCACACTAACTGTTAATTTGAACATTGCAAATTCTATGCGAAGTTTTAAGATAATCGGTCATATAAAATGTCTAGGCGTTTTATTGTTTGATGAGTTGATTCCCTACCACAGTGTTTATTCCCGAAACTCTTTTCGATTTGTCATCAAGATCCTTAACATTCTGTCGACGTCACCTACCATATTCCATTATTATGATAAGGATAAATAGTGATTGATTAGTTGGTGGTTGAGATTAATCAGCAGGATTTCATGAAGCAGTTATTATAACAGAAAGGTGTACTGAACTTTCATAATACTTCGTGTCGTGTATTTAGTGTTAAGGTCTAATAGAATCGGTGCCTCTGAGGTTACCTCATGAAGAGTTTCATGCAGCTGAATGTTTGAAGGCCGGGGTCAAGTTTAGGGTGAAGACAGCCTACCGAAGAGGTACAGTGTATAATGTTGTGCGCGAACGTGTCATCATCCATCACGTTGGTACGATTTATGTTTCTCTCATCGAACTTGCAACCTCCATGTTGTTGTCTGAATGACATATAAATTATCCTAATTAAATTTCAAATATGTGCAAACACTATGGTCAAGGATGAGCTGGTCGTTGATAAATCGCTCGACATTCTATTTTCCTTAATGAAAAGAGTAACATATTTATTACCCAGTAGTGTAGATCGTCAATAATAATTTTGTTGGTTGTTAAATATCCTTTTTTTTAATATTCCAGTATCAATTCCTCTATTATTAACAGCATAGTCCTCACTGGAATATTCTGAAAATGAATGATTCGAGAAGCAACCGATTCTCTCGCAATATGAAAAAAAAGATTGATTTATGGAATCTAGTGGATTTTGCTATAAAAAAGAGAGAGAGAGCATATTGCAATGATCTGGTGGTTAGGACACTCGACCCGCAAGCTGAGGTTATGGGTTCGAATCCCGTCACTGAACATGTTTGCTGTTATGTATATATAGTTCGCATGATACAAAATACCCGAAATTGATGAAACTTTGTAAAATGGACGGCAACTGCCTGTTGTAGAGATACAAGTGTAGAGGACGACGTTTCGAAAGTCTCCCCCCCCCCTGGTCTTTGAAGAATTTTGGTCGATAGGCAGTAGTAAAGTTACTGTGTGTATTTTAAGAACCAAGAAACATCCACATAAATATCGTAATTATTGCATCTTTTCTTCAAACGAAAACTGATTATAAAGGTATTCATCCATGCCCAGTATTTTTCGGGTTGAGTGATAACTTACATTGGAATGAATTATCGCATAATAATCTATAATAAGAATAATAATACGCGCGAAACTTACTATGTAAGTATGCATGCGCGCGCACTTCAAGTGAATGGATGTAAAGTTAGGCCATAGAATACATTGCAATTTTATTTACTGATAGTATTAAGTACGGTAAAATTTAGCCCTAACTAAACTAAAGCAAAAAAGGGGAAAAGTTACATTGTTAATTTATCTCATTATCAAATATGGGCCATACTTAATAAAGGCTTAACTGAAGTTAGGCCTAAGACAAGTGGACTTGTAGATTTCGGTGTCTAGATTAGAATTCTTTTGTATTATTCTAGAAACCCCGTATTTAAAGAAGTACTGTTGCAATAAAGATACTAATCTGACAGCAGTGTTTTGCGGATATCTGCTAGTAATAAATAATAAAAATTTCAACAAGCAAACATTATGTTATTCTAGAATACACATAAAATGTTTGAAGGTATTATTACAGCCAAGTAAAGATCGTGATGACAATCCTATAGGTAATCAAACGCTACACTGACCGTTTGTAATTGTCTGTTAGAGCAGATCTTATTAGAGTAGGGGGTCAATCGGGATTATCAAATCGATACTAATGATGCTTTGATTAAGGGCGCTGGTAGCTTTTTGGCACACGTTTCTTTTGTCCCGCTCTTTCCTGAGTAAAGTTGATTATTTAGACCGTAAAAACACGTGGCTCAGCTTAGTTCTTCATTGCACATTCGTGCCACAAGTATAAACAAAGATTAGATAGTGTTATAGGTTTCAAGCAGAAGTGGTCAATAAAGTCTGTTCTGCAGAATGTGAGAAACACTTGTGGCACGCGGTGAGAATGAGATCCACGTGCCCAGATCAGTAAATTCAAGACTTTCCTTTTTCCGTTGTTAACCACAAGGCTGTACACTGGGTTATTTGAGGTTTGCCCAATGCTGGGAACGAACCCCAAATTTTAGCATTATGAGTTCTCAAGCTTACCTCTGAACCACCGGGTAGGGGGGCAGGCTTTCCTGAAAATGGTGCTTAACTAAAATGTTTAACGGATTTTCTCTTTATTTTGGAGCGAGTCTTCCATAAGCTTAACCTTTTTTTTCTTTTTACATTTTCATCAATCCCCGATGGGAAAGCGGTAAGTTTACGGACTTAGAACGCTAAAATTCGGGGTTCGATTCCCACGCGGGTGGCACGGCATATAGCCCAATGTAGCTTTGGTCTAAAACAAACAAACAATTTTTTTTTCACCACCTATGATAGGTTGTTTGTTTGTAGTTAAGCACAGAGTTACACAATGCGCCATCTGTGCTCTGCCCACCACGGGTATCGAAACCCGGTTTCTAGCGTTATAAGTCCGCAGACATTCCGCTGTGCCACTGGGGGGGGGGCATCAACTTTGAATTACTCAAACTTTTGTTCTAGAAAACCTTTCTCTCATAGCTCTGTTTTCCTGTATTGTTTAATGTCACCACCAAAGAATGTAAATATTTTAAGTATTCTAGTGATCTCCACTTCCAGAGTAGATAATGATGTAACATTTTTCGGGCGAACTTTTGATTCGTCACAGATTAGAAGATTTCCGGAGGCATGCAAGTAATCAATAGTCAACCAACAAGATTAACCGTAAAAAAATGTAACCATGTTTTATTTACATCTTCTTGCTAGAGTTTCTGTATTGTATGATCTTTTATATTTCTCTGAATTAAACTTAATATACGCACAAGTTTTTTGCTAACTTATTGAATGCGCGAAGATAAAAAAAACGATTCTAATTTTTTTATCACTGCCTAATCACACTTGTTATACGTCAAAATATTGATGCATATTAATTAGTTCAGAGCAATAACATATTTAGGTGTACAACGTTTAATCCTTAAAAATAGGCTGTTTCGTGCTTACATTTTATCTTATGCTTTATAGGGGACGAGCATAACCTAATGGTTAATGTATAAACTGGAAATATGAGGATTCATGGTTCGCATTCCATTGGTCTGAGAAAAAACAACAAAAAAAAACGTGATTTTACTTTAGGGCTATAGGTGCGTTATAAGAGTGACTGTCGAGTCTCACTATTCAGTTACTTAAGAGTAGTCCAAGATGGATGGTTTTTAATAGTTCCTTTGTGGAGTTTTGCTCGACATTTCTTAAACAACGAAGTTTCACTTAGTTCATATCTATGTAATTACTTTGGACAAAAAGTTAATAACAACCTTGTATTGTCCTTCACACTAAATAGACACAATGCCATCAATTACATTGATATAGAGTTTTGTTTGTTTTGAATTTCGCGCAAAGCTACACTATCTGCACTAGCCGTCCCTAATTTAGCAATGTAAGACTAGAGGGAAGGCAGCTAGTCATCACCACCCACCGCCAACTCTTGGGCTACTCTTTTACCAACGAATAGTGGGATTGATCGTAACATAATAACGCTCCCACGGCTGAAAGGGCGAGCATGTTTGGTGGGACGGGGATTCGAACTAGCGACCCACAGATTGCGAGTCGAGTGCCCTAACCACCTGGCCATGCCAGGCCTTGATATAGAGAGTGACTGTTAATTACCTAGCATTTTCAATACGTTGATTCGAATTTAATTTTTAACTTTCTATTGCACATTGTAACGTACAGGTAATAAATCTAACTTTGTTACTTAATACACGTACAAATGTTTCTATTCGGTAATTGAATGTTCTTACTTCCAGATAACAGTTTAAATAAACTATGGAATTATTTTTACTGGTTTCTCAATTAATCATTGTTACTTCTAGTTAACATACCCATTTATGACTTGCCAAAATATATCTAATAAAAACATGTTTTGTGTAATATAGACCTATTTAAGTAAGAAATTCAAAGACAGCATTTTTTTTTGCAGCGTATTTTCATAACGCTTGCAATAGAGGGTTAACGCCCTAACAAATCAAACTGTATTTAGTGTTTTATTAAGCCTAGCCAGTATTATCAGAAAATGCGTTTCCAGCGACCATTTTTGATGTTATAATATTTAAAATGATTTGATTTTCATCGACATGTGAAGAGAATTGTCGTATCGTGTTTGCCATTATGCTGGATTGTTTGTAATGGGACAAAAATGGGTATTTTCACTCTTGTGTTTTTTCTCCAGTTTAAATTGTGTAAAACGAACCTGTATTGCGAATTACATGAAAGCAATAATTCTGTTATTTCTGTTCTTGTTGGGATATTGATATGTAATTCTTAGAACTGTTTAAGCACGTTCCCGGAAACTGGCTCTATAGAAGATTAACATTGTAAAGCTTTATCTTTAAAATTGGTTTGATTTTATTTACAAATTTGAAAAAGTTAAAATATTTTGTCGTGTAATAGAAAGACTTCTCGTGTTTAAATGGTAAAATTATGAAACAATCACAGTGTCTTTAAATGCTTATTCTTTTGTTTTAGTTAACTATATTTGTACAACATAGAACGATTGAAACAAGTTTAGGTTATTCAGGACTCTTAACGTAATGTTCTGTAAGCACTAAGTGACTAAACATTTAAATGTTTGATAGATGCGCGTGTTCATACATTCATCATCGTAAGATGATTTCTTAAAAGACGGTTTACTTGTTTGTTTTAAAACAAAGCCACATTGGGCTATCTACAGTGTCCATCGCGGGGAATCGAACCCCGGATTTTAGCGTTCTAAGTCCGTAAACTTACCGATGCCCCACCGGGGGACGGTTGGCTGATTGTTAAGCACAGTGGGCTATCTTTGTTCTGCCTACCAGGGGCATCATTTACTTCACTGAATATCTGTTATTTTTGTCGATTCGAAAAAAATTGCGATTCGCAGGGCCCTACTAGTTTGACTTACCAAGAGGGTTTAACTCACCGCCGAATGATTGTGTTCTAGAACACAGAAATGCACATTATGAAATGACCAAACATGAATCCTATCTAAAATCGAAGACGCTCCTCCCACTTTGAGAATTTTTACTGAAGTATAGTAAAACAAAATATTAATGTGGAAAATAAAAATATCCTGATGTATCTACTTTTAAAATGAACTATGAGAGCAGTAAATAAATCTGTTTTGCTTGAAGTTCATTTTTTTTTATATGAATTTGCTTCCATATTTTTTAGGGTAAATTAACTATGAGAGCAGTAAATAAATCTGTTTTGCTTGAAGTTTACATTTTTTATATGTATTCGCTTCCATAGTTTTTAGGGTAACTATGAGAGCAGTAAATAAATATGTTTTGCTTGAAGTTTACATTTTTTATATGTATTCGCTTCCCTAGTTTTTAGGGTATATGAACTATGATAGCAATAAATAAATATGTTTTGCTTGAAGTTTACATTTTTTATATGTATTCGCTACCATAGTTTTTAGGGTAAATTAACTATGAGAGCAGTAAATAAATATGTTTTGCTTGAAGTTTACTTTTTTACATGTATTCGCTTCCATAGTTTTTAGGGTAAATGAACAATGAGAGCATTAAATAAATATGTTTTGCTTAATATACGATTCGTTAGCTGGGGCTTGGATTCGATATTTCCGAATCTACATCATTTCTGGTAAACTTTAGAATTTAGCTTTTTAATTCAGTCTGTATACTGGAATCTGTTTCCTTGTAATAACACTTTGGTACCCTTCTTCTTCTTCCAAATGTGTAAATTAAGTTCATTATATATTTTAGAAATATTTCTTTTATACTCATAACTAATCGTGTGCAAAAGCACTCTACATAAATAAAGAAACCATTTTATATTTGATTTCAAATTTAATTCGGCCTATATACTCTATAGTCTATATATGCACAGTCACAATAACCGGTCGTTGCAAGATCAAATTTCCCAAACACATTCAGTATTTTGTTTACATAAAGATATATCCGAGTATTAAACTTCAAAGAATGATGACTGTATTAAAACGTTCACAATGACTTGTTTCTTTTCACACACAAGAGAAATTGATTGTACATTTCTTGTTTAAATAATCATGGGTCGCTTATATACACCACTTCCTAACCACCCACTTTACAAATTCTCCGATAAATTTCTGTGTATGGAAATACTTTTTATTGGGTTAATAAGTCTCGCCACTCTAAATGAATATTTATCAGACGCCCTTAAAGAAGGATGGTGGTATCCTAGAGACGGACCAAATTTATACTATTCTCATTTACATTTGTGCAACATCTACAACTTAAATTGTGGTATTGATTTATTTGATTTGTTCTGAATTTCATGCAAAGCTACACGATTGTTATCTGCGCTAGCCGTCCCTAACTTAGCAGCGAAAGACTAGAGGGAAGGCAGCTATTCATCGCCAACTCTTGGGCTACTCTTTTTTTACCAACGAATAATGGGATTGACCGTCACATTATAAAGCCCCCATGGCTGAAAGGGCGAGCACGTTTGATGGGACGGGGATTCGAACCCACGACCAACAAGTTGCGAGTCGATCGCCTTAACCACCTAGCCATGCCAGGCCGATTTGAATTGATATAAATGTGCATTAATGATGATTCGGGAATAACATTGCGCACGTGATTATTCAGTGTGATCAAAAAGCAGACAAATAGAGCCTAGCGAAGAGAACTAAATTCAACAGAATTTACACCTAAGTTAAAGTGTGCCTAAATTCGGTAAATGTTTGAGGTTAATACAGGAGTGTAAACATGTGTTGAACAAGACTAATCATATCTTTGGCCGAAGTGATAATGACAATGCTTGTTTCATCTAGTAGGTACACATAATCTATGCGTCTGGAAAGTTGTCTAGAATGAAAAGAAAATTAAATTACGTATATTGCAATATGGTTATAATTATGAACAAATTTGGATTGGAACTATCAAAGTAACTGTACACGATATTTCCGCACATGCAAAATATTTTGAATTCTGTCAAGACTTGTTGACTGTTTTTCTATCGGACACGACCTCGATGTTGAAACACGTTCATGTCCCCTCAGGGTCAAAGTTTAGTCTTCGTTCATCATGGGGTAGTCTAAATGTTAATCTAATAATTGTTTACCTAGACACTACCAAGAAATCTGTTTAATGTTTATTGAGCATACATGTATGTCGGAATCTCGCAAGTATATCTTGGTGTTCGCCATTTTCTCTGAATGACAGTAAAATTAATTCATATGAAATAATAAATAGTTAGTGTTAAAATAAATAATATTGTGTTTTATTCCTTATCCTAAAAATCTGATTTCGTAGTTAAATAAAATTGATAATAGTTACAATTCACGTACTTACTCTTGTTTACACCGTAACAGTCGTCGTTTTGTTTATTTGTAGTTAAGCACAAAGCTACGCAATGGGCTATCTGTGCTCTGCCCACCACGGGTATCGAAACCCGGTTTCTAGCGTTGTAAACCCGTAGAAATTCCGCTGTGCCACTGTGGGGGGGCAACAGTCGTCGTTCCACTGTGTTTGTTGTATCCCAATCGACCTGTTGAGCCCTGATTTTTGGCGAATGACCTTTTCAGGAAATAATATTAGCAGATGTGATGTTGATATATTGTTATACATTCTTCCTTATTTTCACTCGGAAGATGTTAAAATCTGCGATGCGGCTTTTATACACAGCCTGCCGTAGAAAAACAAAACAATTAATTTTCAAGTTTTACATTATATACTCGTCGAGCTGTGCCCAACACTCGAAGTATTGTTGTGTGCGAAGTTAATAAAATTACAGGAAGTTCGCGAAAGATGTACCTGAGATTATGGTCACCTCGCCCCGTGTGATTTTATTGACGTGACACGTCTTGAAAAATGTCTATCTCGGTCACCCGCAAACACGACACGTAAACGTAAGAGAGGATCTGATATCGTAACCACTGACGTACCCCTCGAAAGATAGTTTCCAGGAAATTATGGCTAGCGAAACAGAACAGCTGAAAGTGGTTGTGGATTGTGATAAACATCATATCATGATCTAATAACAACCCCCAACTGCTGTGAGAATAAACTTCCTAAATAAACCCCCAATTTGGTTTTCCTACAGGTGGCCATGAGAATAAACCCTAACTTTTCTTGTCTTACAGGTAGGTGGAGAATAAACCTCCAATTTGGTCTTTTCCTACAGGTGGACATGACTCTAACCCCTAAATTGTTTGTCTTATAGGTAGGAGAAGAATAAACCTCCAATTTGGTCTTTTCCTACAGGTGAACATGACTCTAACCCCTAAATTGTGTGTCTTATAGGTAGGTGGAGAATAAACCTCCAATTTGGTCTTTTCCTACAGGTGGACATGACTCTAACCCCTAAATTGTTTGTCTTATAGGTAGACATAAGAATAAATATTTTGTCCTATAGATAATTTTAGCATAAACCCTCAATCTGCTCGTCTTACAAACGGCTGTAAACCTTTCTGTAATAGTTTCTGTTACATAGCACAAAATTAGCTTACCATCAATAAATAAAAGCGTATTTATTTATTTGTCGCATAACATTTCACACTGAAAATATGTCGCTTAGAAATGAAACGTTGTGATTCGAGGTTGATAAATTATTTTCAGTTACTGTTTTTTGTGTTATCTATAAAGTTCGTGTGTTCTTCACATGACCTAGCAGTTTCTCTAAAACGGTCATAACAGGTTGTTGAGTCAATATCCTGTTTTGGTAATTGAACTTTGACTCTTGAACTTTGTGTGCCGTTATGTCAACGCCTTATGATTTGTATAGCTTAGGGCTGTGAGAACGACCAGTAATTCGTTGATTTCTATTTGAAGTGTTTGTAACTGCAAATAACTTAAATAATCCGAAACAATTCGATAGGGATCACACAACGCTTTTAATGGCTGTAAAATGAAATGTGTTAAATATTTCTGTGATAGAAGCGTTGGACTTAACAAAACACCCGAAGAGCACGGGTGGGAGTCAAAGTGCGCATGACACGGCCTTTTATAGAGTACCATTCAACATGGTATTGTGTATCAAACATACTAATGGTGTGAACGTGCTATGTTTAGCAACTGTTCGTGGTAGAGGACAGTTATTTGAAGTTAAGCACAAGCAGCTACACAATGGACTATCTGTGCTCTGCCCATCACGGGTATCGAAACCCGGTTTCTAGCGTTATAAGTCCACGGACATACCGCTGTGCCACTGGGGGGTGGCGCAGAGGACAGTAAATACAAGATAAGATATACAGGGATACTTAAAACATTGTAGATATGCGTTTCGGAGGCTACAGAGGTTTAGCGAAAGGAATATTTAAACTGTGCGATGGACAAACGTATTTTTGTTCTTCACATGAACATCTCCTTCCACTTCAACTTGTCAGTCTGACGTCGAAAATTCACAGACATATCTTGAGAACAGTTATTTTTGTTACCCATCTGATATTTTGTTCACAAGAAAATTTTAAATATTGGTAAAAGCTTGTCACATTTTGCGTACATAAACTTAGTAAATTCGTAATTATAGATGGCCAGGTGGTTAGGGCGCTCTTTCAGCTGTTGGAGCGTTATAATATGACGGTCAATCCTACTATTCGTTGGTTAAAGAGTAGTCCAAGAGTTGGTGGTTGGTGGTGATGACTAGTTGCTTTCCCTTTAGTCGTTCACTGCTAAATTAGGGACGGCTAGCGCAGATAGCCCTCGAGTATCTTTGCGCGAAATTCAAACCAAACCAAACGTGACCTTCTCAGGTCTATAAGATATAAATACCAATTATGAGAACTGGAATTGAAGTCAATATTCCTTCTTCAGTACGTGATTCGGTTGAATGGACTGACTTCGCGCACATTTAGTTAATATCACGTGTTTGCTTGAACGAATGATATCATAAGATTAAACTGAATATAATTGATGTATAATAGTAAGTAAGAAAGAGTATTTTCAAGTTTTAAATGTTTTAATGTAAAAAAGTGGCATGTTATTTCGTATAACTGAATGTGGGTATTTTTCATTCCTAAAATGAAAAATGGTTGTATTTTATAACTAAATGGTTGTATTTGAGAAAACAAAGATAATTTTCAGTGTGTTAATACATAGCCTGCTGGTTATGGAGCTCGACTCGCAATCTGCGGTTCAGTAGTTCGAATTCTATCATCGAACGTGCTCGCACTGATGAACCAAGAAATTTTATATCTTTTGTCAAAATAAGCAATGGCAAATCAAGGAAGTTATATATCTTATCCAAAATAGGCTCTGGCAAATGAATGAAATTATATACGTCGTCCAAAATAAGAACTGGCAAATTAATGAAATTATATATTTCGTCCAAAATAAGCACTATCAAATCAAGGTAATTATTCTTAAGGTTGCTGCTTAAGAAAAACGTTTATCATAGGATAAATAAAGAGAGGGTGGAGGATGTTTACTTCACGGAACAGCTATAATCAAAATTTGCATAAACATTCACAATTTCCAACATTCAGAAGAAACAATTTTACTTAGGATTAGTGTAATTTTGTGTATACATTTAATGGTTTGCTCTTTCACTGCAACAGTGTTTGAATCCAGGTAAAGTATCTTAAGTAGTCGCCGTTTGAGGGGGGCCGTTTTAAATTGTAAAAAAACAAATGTTTAAACAACTCTATTCAATTATGTACCAGCTACCCAGTGTCGGTTAACAATACGAAGAATTAAATTGTGGCGGAATGCTACAAGTTCTTCAAATACCTATAGAATGATAGGCTTCTTTTTTTGTGAGTGTAAAACACTTAAATACACCGTTTCGATAAATGAGTGATTGTTTTCTAACTTTTAATTTTAATTGAATTTATTTGAGTTCCCAAGTTTACAGATAAACTTAAGGCTCAAGAGTGTCTAAAACAACAGAAATGCCAGCCGTCCAAAGAAAAAGAATAAAGTTTAAAATGGCCAGTTACTTCGTTTTTTTTTTGTATATTTTCAAATACAGATATTTTTATCTTATTTTTTAGTATTTAAGGTTACTGTAAGTTATGTACTTGATTTTGCAACAGGATGTATTTTAAACTGAAAATGTAGGGTTATACAGAATGTATTTAGTTTATTCCTTCTACGATACTTAACGTGAAAAGCTAAATAAACACACAAAGTAATATAATATTTTCATGCACTTAAAATGCATTCACACGGCTAAATCAACAACTTGGGCTAGTCCTGATTATATTGAGAAATTTGCCCTGCGGAAACAAAATACATTTAGAGGGCGCTTGGGAATTTCCATAAAAATACATTGTGATAAACTATCTGTCTCGTGCATATCTTTTAGTTTTGGATATTGAAGTTATTTATTAGTTGAATAAAGAAAACAAAAAAACGAGCCAGCATTACATCATAATCTGTACTATATCAAGTGTTCAGGTATTGTAATAAAACTTTGTGATAGAGATTCATGACTGCGCTTGAATTATGGTCATTTCTTATTAGCGCTGGAATTAAAGGACTGACATTTGAAAAAAAGAAGCATTTTTCTTTTGGTACCGACAAAGTCGCCAATAAAAGCGTAAGCTGGCTCAGGGTCATAAAAGGAGGAGTTGAAAGCAATTTGAAGGTAATTCCGTTTACATTTCGGGGGGAGGAGAGGTTTATTCGGTTCACACTGGATCTTGAGTCCAATAAAACAAGTTTCACTATAGAAACAGAGGGATCCTCATGTTTAGTATGACGTATTACCACTTTGTGCACACATTTATTTTTTTTTACTAGTTTTCATCTTAAACCATTTTCTGTTAATCCTTGCTGTTCATATTGCAGTCCAACAAGTAATATAATCTGTCAAGTTTAATGGCAAGGTTATAAATTTACCTTACGTTGGAGTGATTATGAATAAATCAGGGTTCAGTGGGGCGCATACAGCCTTTTCTTTGCCCTGTTTTACTTCTTTGTAAGCTAGCTACGACATTGTGTTGTTTGTTCACTCTGCTTCTCTTATGTAGAAGCATGTGTACTTTTTTATATATCCAGCTATACTTTTTTCTAGTTAATATATTTAACACCTCGAACCTAAATATGTACAATACAATTTATAAGCCCCCAGTGGTACACTGCTAGAAACCGGGTTTCGATACCCGTGGTGGGCAGAGCACAGATAGCCCTTTGTGTAGCTTTGTGCTTAATAATAAACAACTACAATCTATAAAATATTCCTGTCTCTTTCACACGGATTACACATTCTTATTAATTACCTTGTTGCACCTTTTCGATTATCATACTTTTCTTCCTTTGACATCCAACCTCCATTGGTTAATCCAATTATCATAACACCTTTTTTCTAGGTGTTAGATACACACACACAAACTCACGCATCTCTGCACATACATTCCATGAAAGACAGTTTGTTAGAACTACTGTGCAAAGCTTACAAACTACAAGACAATCAAAGTAAACAGCCGAAAAAAATTTTTCAAGATGGGAAAAATCATTACACACACGAGAAGGGGCAGAAAAGGAATGGTACTGTAGCATCTCTAAGGTTTTAAGATGTTACATAATTCAAAGAGGTGTAATGTTTAAGGAAATATAACTTTGTTTTACACCCTTTCATTTTTTATCCCTCAAAGTACCAACTTGTTTTTATATCGATCACCACAGGTGTGGCCCACAGATTGCATCATATTAAGTAATTTTATGCTTTTATTGAAAGTTTGTTCAGACTGAAAATTTGTTACGTCTATTTCTTGTTTAATTTCAGTTTGTTTTTTTTTGTAACTTTCATCACTTATTATTTCCAATTCGATCTTAACTGTGTTAAATATCTAGTCGTTTAAACCCACTTGCAACACATTGATTGAAAATGATTAAAAAACTTATTCCATCTTAAAAACTAACGTGTTATAAAAGGAGTGATCGTTAGGGACTTGAAATGTAATTACTTTTCCGATTCATTCAAACTCTCGTCATCATTTGCTTTTGTTTATGTGCATTCATATTTAATGAGGAAATAGAACTGTAAGTCTAAAAATGTTATTATCAGAATCGTTTTGTCCAAAAAAAAAAGAGGATAGGTTTATAAATGAGCAAAACGGTATCCATGTTTGCTGTCCTTATTATATATATTATTTCATGAGTTGTTTCTCGAGCCTATCTTCTGTAGCACAATTTGTGTGTATCTGACTGTCTATCAGTGTGTTAATTTGCCATGTATGCTCTGTTTACACACACACATCTATCTATCTATATATATATATATATATATATAGTGTGCTTTTTCTGTCAAATCCACTTCACTCACGGACGCAACTACCTATATTACTGGTTGGATAAAGTCCACACCCCCCCTAGGCTTCCCTTGCCACTTTTGGTCCCCCATAATATTTAACAACAGTACGTTTGCTCCCCGGACCCAGATGATATCTAGGTGCACCACTTACTACACTTTTTACTTTTTACTGTCTCAAAGTAATGACTTAACACGTACATTCCTTCATTTATGTTTTCTTTGTATTTCTTTGATATGCATACCGTTTTAAATTCCTCTTCCTCTCATTTTTCATTAGGTCAGGTGTGGCCTAGTGGTTAGCGTGGTCTATCTGCGACTCCGGGGTTTAAGAGAATGGCGGCCAATTGCCGCAAAAACGCGTTCTACCCTTTGAGGCCGTGGTTGAGTTGCGCTATAAGAAAGTCAGTTAGGTTCTACTATTCGATCAAACAAGAGTAGCTCAAGAGTTGACGGTGGGAGCTGTTCTAGGTTTCCCAGTTCAGAATTGGGGGCTGCTACGCGTCCTTTGTGTAACTTCTGAAACAAACTAATAAGCGTTTTTTTTTGTTTTTTTTTCCATCATTTTCACTCTTATCAGGTACGCCCCCCCCCAGTGGCACAGCGGTATGTCTGCGGACTTACAACGCTAGAAACCGGGTTTTGATACCCGTGGTGGGCAGAGCACAGATAGCCCATTGTGTAGCTTTGTACTTAACTACAAACAACTTATCAGGTACCTTTATACTCATGCTTATCAAAAATTAAATCTTTACAACTGAATTTGGAAATACTTTTGTTAGGTTTGTTTCTTATCATTCAACGAACGTCATGTAGTAATGCTTATCTTTTCGGGGGGGCTTGAAATGTGAAATATTGTAATGAAAATCGACTCCATGTTTGATTGTTTGAAGTCATAAACTCCATTAAGTGTAAGCTAAATGACTATTATATATATATATAAATCCATACCGAAATGAGCCCTAGATCTTTAACTTTGATTGTAATTAAGCACAAAGCTACACAAAGGGCTATCTGTGCTTTGACCACCACGGGTATCGAAACCCGGTTTTTAGCGTTGTAAATCAGCAGACATACCGTTGTGCCACTGGTGGGGGAGGGGCGAGCTTTATCTCTTGTAATAACATTTATCTAAAAGTAATAAAAACACATTATACGTCAAGTTTAAAGTTAGACTGGTTCTTCCATTTACGTAGCAGCTTTCGTGACTTCAAAGAGGTAATGACTTGTGAACTGAACATAGAAGTGCATAGTATAATGTATACGAGGGATTACGGGGAGGAAGCAAGGGGTAGTTGCCCCCACATTCTTAAGTGGGGTATAGAATACATACAACATTTACATTAATTAAATCAGACTTTTTTACCCCCCACACACACATTTGGGGAAGGAGCAAGGAGTAGTTGCTCCCACTTTTTTATGTGGGGTTAAGGATACATACGACATTCACAATAATTAAATCAGACTCCCCCCACCCCCAAATACACACACATTTTGGTACTGAACGGTATAATCAGATGATACACATTTTTAATTTACCCTTTGGGCTTTAGATGAAGAGCTTTAAATATATAACATAACTCAACTTTTGATGAACAACTCACCAAAGTCCTGGACAGAATATTATCAATGCTCTAAACCTGTTGCTTATAATAATAATATCTAAGGTGTGACCTTAACATGGGAGACCCTGAAAATTAATAATTTGTAACTAAAATATTTTAGAACAGAATACTCGTAATAGCTAAACATACGAAATTTGGTATAAACTAAATATTAGGATGGACGAGAGAAAATTAGAAAGATGGCCCATGAACTTAGATAATTATGTCGTGGGTTAAGTTTCTTAAGTTATGTTTCAATTAGTCGCTACTGAATTTCCAGTAATATTACTGCTGACTATATTGGTAAGGAAGTATTCTTTCAAACATCCTTTATGATTTTTCTAGTATTGTTACTGTTGACTGTATCTGTGAGGAAGTATTCTTTCAAACATCGCTTTTGATTTTTCCAATATTGCTATTGTTGGCTATATTGTTAGGGAAGTATTCTTTCAAACTTCGCTTTTGATTTTTCCAATATTGCTATTGTTGGCTATATTGTTAGGGAAGTATTCTTTCAAACATCGCTTTTGATTTTTCCAGTATTGCTATTGCTGGCTATATTGTTAGGGAAGTATTCTTTCAAGCATCGCTACTAATTTTCTGGTATTATTACTGCTGGCTAAGTTTTCTCTTTGACATCAGTATACTTGTCTCATACTCATTACTTTTCCATCATTTTTCTGTCAAATCCACTTCATTCACGGACGCAACTTCTGACAGTAATATTAAAAAATAAATTATTACTCGCATACCGAAAAAAATAACTTGTTTTTTCTTAGTCGATTTAACAGAAATGTACGTGATGGCACTTGTTTACCTTTCTAAATGTTAAAAACCCGCGAGCCTTCCGGGGGCTTCGTCCTCTGGACTCCTGGTCTAAAATATCTGACCCCCCTCCCCCTCCGATAAGTTGCCATGATCCGCAGCGGAGCTTATTACCCCAAAACATTCTTTAGAAATGAAAACAAACAAAATAACATAGGCTTTTCAAATGCGTTTATTCGAATATATTCCAACGGTAAACTCATAAATACGAATCATTTTATTTGACCTAATTCTAAATGCGCCTTTACATTTGAAATTTTCTTCATAACTCAATATAAGGTTTATAACTCTTCCAAAGAGAAGAGCAACTGGAGACAAATAATGCTAAAGAATCACAGTTACTATGATAAAAACAAACGAAAGTTCTGTAAAGTGTTTTGTAACTCATACTTAATCAATAATACCTTCACATTATTTACGAGTTGTACGAGAATAAAACAACGTCTTACACACCATAGAATAACAATGCAAATGTTTGTTTGTTGTTAAGCATAAAGCCACTTAATGGGCTATCTGTGCTGTGTCCACCACGGATATCGAAACCCGGTTTTTATCGTTATAAGCCTTTAAGACCTCCACGGTGCAAATGATTCGAGAGACGTATGCGAGGTTGTACCATTCTTTCTGCTTCATTTTGCCGCTCCGTTGGTCAGAGGTAAGCTTCCGGACTTAAAATGCTAAAATTTGGGATTCGATTCTCCCCGGTGGACAGAGCGCAGATAGCACAATGTATTTTAAAATACAAATACCAAGATCAACCAGGTACCGTAGTTCCGAGCTTCGCTTGTTCTCATCAGTCTAGCTTATATATAGATCGATAGCCGAGTGTTACACAAGTGAACTTTATCTGTCTTTAGGTGCGGATTTAATTTCGACACTTAATAACATCATTCCACTCTTTCACATCGAAAGTGTTCTTGAGGCTGTTTAACTATTCAGCTTAGCACTCGGGTTTTCATCGCTTTGGGAAAGCCTGGATTGTAAAATCTGCTCACACTCCGTAACATATTTATGAACAACTGATAGCTGCCCTACGTTACAGTTTCATATCGGCAAACTGCTTTCGTTTTGACAAAAATCTTAATATAGATAGTGATCTCCCTGTATGTTTGTTTAGCATGCTCTAATCAATAAGGATTTTGTATGTTAAGATTCAACGGTAGAAAGTACTCATTTTCTCCAGTAATCTTTACTTTAATTTTTTTTTCAGCTAGTGAAAAATATTACTTCGTAATAAAAAAAAACAAAAACGATTTTCATGATTGAACATTTATGTGAATACATTAAAAATTTACATGCATATTTAATAAAAACAACTTACGGTTGTCATCCTCCTTTAACTGTAATATACTTCTAAACTTACTATTATTTTGCTCTTCATGTAAGTTAGATGTGTCAAATATAAACGTCAATATTTGAGCGTATAGCATTCAGAATGTCCTGTAACTGTGTATTTAGCAATTCATTATATCTCTAATATATAAATATCATTATATTTAGCAATTCATTTATATCTCTAATGATATAAATATCATTATATTTAGCAATTCATTATATATTTCTAATGATATAAATATCATTATATTTAGCAATTCATTATATCTCTATTTATTATTTATTTCATTTTCTGAAAATTATGTTTCCCTCCTTGTTTGACCTACTACGACAAATCCTCGGTAAAGAAAAACACGGATATTACTGGTAAATTCCACAATTATTTAGAAAAGCTGTCAGTAATTTTATTTTTAAGGAACCAGTTCGCCCTAACTTAGTATATTAATAAAGATTTTCATCCATAAATATTGAAGAGTAATTGAGAACACAGTCGATGTTTTTATGAAATCTCAAAGTTTATATAAATTTAATCTCCCACTCCCGAACCAAACATGGCCAATTACTAAAGGAATCCATCCACCTATTCCACAGGTGTTTTAATTTTGAAGCAGAAGTACGAGCGCTCCAATGATACACACTTGGTTTGCTTTGTTTGTTATTGAGTACAAAGATACACAACGGGCTGTCTGTGACGTATGCTGTGCCCGCACCGCGAATATCGAAATTGGATTTTTAGTGTTACAAGCCCTTAGACTTTTCGCTGAGCCAACGATCCACTAATAAGGATGACGCATTGTTTTAGAAAGAAAAAATGCGGATAACTTGTTTATTTAAAGAAATTTATCGACTAATCCAATAATATTTCCAGAATTGAAACTTTAAGATGGAAGTTCAAAACAAATTTAAGTATTTTATATAAATTAATCATGAATCACTTCCAACATAAGAAAATCAAATAATAAACTCGCACTCTATTGCAACTTAAAACCCTCCACCCCTAAATTAACATACATATAACCGTCTAACGTGAATCTAAAATCTCCTTCTTCCAATAAATTAACATAAATATAAAAATCTAATTTATTGAATATAATATAAATGTCTTGACTGTGCCAAGGAGTACATAAGTTCTACCAATAGGTTAGTCTCATAAAAGAACTAGAATACATCGGGATTTTTACCAGTTTTGCAGAATATGCTTCCCTATATGTAATTGTCTTTTATTTGTGTGGTTTTTAGTGATGTTAGGACACGAAGTAAGAGCTGGTGATGTTTTGCAGTTGCGTACAAAAGAAAATCTGCTGATTGTTAAACTGTGGCCAGCTGTAAACCAATGAAGGTCAGTCTGTCCTTTACACATCGAACTGTGGATTATCTAAAAAAAAATTGTTTTTAAACCATATAGAGTTTGAAACTGATGATAAGATGCATTAATAAGATGACGAGGACTTTGGTTTTGGAGAGGGGGGCATACTATCATACACACATCGTTTTCGAAGTCAACAAAGACAATTGACACATTTTTGAAGAATATATAATGTTAAAGAATCAATCTAATCGGACTTGTAAAAGTCGGTTTAGACTTTTTTTGAAGGCATGATCCAAATAATTGAGATCGAACCTGAGGCACTGTGTCCGACACTGTTATTAAAATATATGATTGCATGACGAAAAATTGCTCTTTTTTTCATTCTAGTAAACAAGATTTGTTATCTTTCTTTTTTATCAAACGTACTTTCGTCATTTCATTTCAGTATATGGATTTCGGAGCTTGCGAAGCGTGTTCGAATCTGTGCGATGCTACAAAATATGCTCTGCTTTCTAAGCTGTGAGTGCGCTAAAGGAGCGACAATCAGTCCCTTAGCGTTGTTATGGTGCTTCTGACTGGCTGCCTTCTGTCTGATCGGTAGCTGAAAATTATGGATAGCAGTAGTTAGCCTTAGTATTTTGCCATAAATACAAGATACAGATACACCCATCCTTGGAATCACCTTCCAACTACATCCTGTTTGGTTTGAATAAATAGTAATAATAATAAAAACATTAAAGTGCAATAAATTAAAAGCACAGATATGACAATTTGACCAGAAACTCTAGAAGTCTTCTGGACTTTTGAATAACATACAATTTGAACAAGGGTATTTTTGGAATGTAATTGGTCTTTGGAGTCTTGTATTTCCACGGTGTAAATGAAATACAACTTTTACTGCTTAATATAGGCCCATTTGGAAGATCTAAACGACTACAGATTCGACTCGGAGGGCGACCACCAGGAGGAGTTTGGGAGTGCCATAAATCGGGTGAAGATGGAAGATATTGGTGATCCTGAGGTTCTTGCAAAATTCAAACGGCAAGAACAGGAAGAAAGGGAAGAAATAGAACGCGAGATTAAGGCCCACAAAGAAAGAATACAACGGGAAGCTGTAGCAGCAATTCAAAGACAAGCCCACGTTGCCATGGGGATCACATCTCCAACATCTTTAATCACATCATCTGCGACAAGTCTCTCTTCTCCACCTCCTGCCTTTCCCATGTTTCTTCCGCAACTTCCCAGCCGACTAATGACAACTACTCTACCCCATTCCACAAGTCCAGGAAGTTCAGCCTCTCAGTCCATCCCTTCTCCTTCAGTGAACAGCAATGCAGCATCAACCAGTAGCCAAACCCCGAATCAAGACCTCAGTAAATATTCCTTTGAAGAACAATTTGGCCAGGTATGTACTTGTCATCTTACATTTTACTTTTTATTTTTAAAACAGGTAATTTTTTCTAAATAAGTATGAAACTTGTATCATATCGTAACTCGGTGCTTGGGTGAGCCGTTGATGTGTATGTGACTCTAAAAATCACCCATAAGTCTTTTAATTGTCTGATTCATGATTTTTCTTTCTCTTCTTTATGCACGGTCGCGGTTTTTTGTATATATTTATACAATATATGATCTGTTTTTTTGTCTTCGCCAAATGATATGAGAACGATTTTTCTCACTATTTAGAAAACATTTTTACTTTGACTCATCATTAAGCATCTCCCAATGACTCAGAGGAAAGTCTGAAGGCTTATAACGCTAAAAACCGGGTATCGCGGTGAGCACAGCATCGATAGCACATTAACAACAAATAAACATCAGTTGGCAACATAAACAGTTCAATTAAACAAAAGATTTAAACGTTACATTTTTTTAAAGTTTATCCTGAATAATGCTAGTTAGGCACAGTCTTACGGGCAAATGTTTCTCTGTAAAGTTGAATCTTTCTGCATGAAAAGTCATTTATAAATTTGATAATGTTACTGCTGTGCAAACTTTGCATAAAAGTATAGTGCTACTTCAGTTAATAATAAAATATTTTCTTAATTTCTTTACAAAATATTCAACATCTTGACGACTTGTGCCCGTATACTGACTGTTTAATGTTCAACCTCAGTGAGAATTTAAAATAGAAGGTCAAAATTATGGTCGTAATTATAGTAACTTATTTTCACTGCTGTTTAACAATACACTGAGTTTCGTAAACAATTATTTAAAACAAATTTAAGTGAGTGCGTAATACAGCACCAGCTTACGATGTAAAAAATAACTTGTTTTATTATTATTGACGGAAAGAATGCAGAGCAATTACAAGATGAACCTTTTTGTGGAAAAGATAAAAATACAATCAAGCCAACATGTTTGTCTTTTATTTAATTTATTATAAGTATTTATAAATGATCACACACATACCGTATTGATCTTAATTTGCCCCCTAGTGGCACATCGGTATATCTGCGGACTTGCAACGCTAGAAACCGGGTTTCGATACCCGTGATGGGCAGGACACAGATAGCCCATTGTGTAGCTTTGTTCTTAACTATAAACAAACAAGTGATCGTAATTTAATTACTTCTCAAAGACAAGAAAGTAATTTGTTTTAATGTACGATAATTTACAGCAGATCTAAGCATTAATAATACGGTACTATAAAGCAGATAATACAACTTCAATGAAATATGTGGAAAGATAAAGGTTTCTTCACTCACCATTAGGGGGTACCAGCGATACAATTTTCTGATCCATTTTGGTGTAATCCAAAAGTCCAGGATGGTGTTACATTATGGTAATCCCACAAAAACTTTTTACATATTTTGTATCTGAGGGTCGCGGGTTCGAATCCCCGTCCCATCAAACATGCTCGCCCCTTTCAGCCGTGTGG
>NW_013665783.1:173472-181734 GCF_000517525.1 Limulus polyphemus | reverse complement strand
CGTGTGGGCGTTATAATGTGACGGTCAATCCCACTATTCGTTGGTAAAACAGTAGCCCAAGAGTTGGCGGTGGGTAGTAATGACTTGTCTTAAACTGCTAAATTGGGGACGGCTTCCTTTAGTACGAAATATCGTAAAGTCCAAAACTTATTTTGTTTCAGTATTAGACAAAAAGGTATATATATATATAGCAGTTTTTCCGTGACATCGAACATAAAAGTACCGAAATGCAGGTCTACAGAACTGAAGTGTGTTACTAAATGACAACTTGTATACCAAGATAAAATCGATGGGTTTTACAGAGATGCCACAATACCGGTAATTTGCTACTTCCGGCATGTTTTCTAGGTAGGCCGTTATTTGCAGTCTATATTATAGATACTCTTGCCATTCATCGAGTCTGGGTAATAGAGATTATTTTATCGGCGTCTGATACAGATGTTTATATGTCAGCATTGCAAGGGCTGGTTTAGGTGGCACTTTTAGAACAATAATAAAAAAATGACAAAACACGAGTATTCCATTGATATCCGAGAGAGAGTCTGAATATGTGTAAAATCATGAAATGTAATTTTAAATTATTATAAGGAGAATATGACTCTTTGAATATCCCGAAATTACCACTTTTTGTTTTTGTTTTCGTGTGGATGTTATTTAAAATAAAATTACTTCATGCATCTTTTTTTTTCTAAAACTTAAAATTCTGGCGAACACGTGCAAAAAAAGAAAATGAGAGAGAGAGAGAGTGAAAGAAAGAAAAGACAGGAGATCTATATCAACACACTCAAAATGCTTAAAATTATAACACCTATTTTTTTTTTCGTTTTGCCATCAAACAGAGAGACGAAACAGAAATTCCTGTTTATTGATTTTACATTACACTGGTGTAAGAAGTTTAGGTAATAAACAGAACATAAAGAGAAAATGGAATAAATGTACAGTATCATCTTAGTGATCCTTAGTTTTAAAGTTCATAATCTCATACCATGAAAAACGGTTTGTATGCTATTTTAATGTATGTTGGCCATATAATGCTATGGCGATTCAGGAGCGTTTATTTGGAATCTGACCAAACTTTGGCACAGACAGAAATGAATAGCAACACATAAATTTTTTTTTCTTTGACTATGTTATCTTTAATGTATATTTTAAGAAGTAGGTTTACTCTATGTTACTAAGAAGTGTCATTGGCCAGTGATTCACGATAAAAACTTTAATTAAAAGCTCGTATAAATACAGTGACGTAAGCTACTCTGTATGCACGTAAGCGTTTGTCTATATCAATTTAAATAGTTCGATCCAAGTCCTGCCCAGTTCAGTTGGAAGATGGTAACTATTTTAATAAGTAAGCTTCGGTATCAAAGTCGATGACATACCAACCTTACAACCGCCAGATTTAGCTAGGTTGGCTTCGTATTTCTCCCAAATGGAAAGTAGTTGGAATTTAGCCATATATTTCTGGCAGTGCTTCACCGAAGAAAATGGTCTCTTGCATGGTATTGTAGCATCTCTACTATAAACCATTAACAATGAAGAAAATATCAGGTTTTAGAATTTACTGTATGTCGTAATTCTTGTTTTCTGGTATTCTTTAGCAATGTTACTAACTTTCAGAAAGTTGAGGTCGTTTCTAAGAAGTTTCCCCTCCCTCACAGTCCTGTTCTTTTTTTTAGTTGTTCGGAATTCTGTTCATGCGGTATTTTGAAATAATTTTCTCGAGAAACACTGTTTGAATACACTCCCAGATAAAACGATAAGTCATGTTTGATTGCTTAGTTGAACATTTTACCGTAAATGTACGAGTGATTTGGTATATGTTTATTTGAATAAAATGAATAGTTTTTAATCACAGCTTTTGTATTTAATATCAGAACTAAATTAACATATTTCTCAACAAATGATATTGCATGCCCAGTTTCTAAGTTAAAAGTATATTGAGAAATTCACTTGTATTTATAACAGATTTTTAAAATATAGTCTCTCCTCCCCCACCCCGGCGGCAAGTCTACAGCTTACGAAGCTAAACTTAGGGTTTCGATTCGATACCCGTGGTGGGCAGAGCACAGATGGCTTCTTGTGTAGCTTTGCGCTTAACAACAACCAAAACAAACCCTGTATGAGCGCCAGAAGGGCAGCAAAATTGGGGGAGGGGGCAACCATGTGGGAGCTCTCACCATAATTTATTTGTTTCTGTAGCTCATGTAATACTTCTTTGAAATGTTATCAACCGAATAAAATCGACAATACTGTATTGTGGTCATACATTATATATAAATTTATTTTGTCATTGTTTGTAAACATAACCACCCCTTTTTAACTAATGTAGCCCAATTACAGTTTTGAACCAAATGGGGGTTACTTGTATATTGTTTGGAAAGAATAAATTTTACCCGAGCCCAGGTGAGTAAAATTGGGTGTATTGGCGAAGTTCTTTTTAGTTCTTGAGACAATGTTTTGGTCTCTATGTATTATCGTACGTATTTTATGTTTAACTAATCTGCACTGTTAAAATAGAAGAAACTTGCGTTAATTCGAAGTCTTATTGAAAATCAAATTTATTTGTTTCAAGGCTTCAAAGTGAGTTTTTTTCGTTACTTTAAATCCAAGGTTGAAACTGGAATAGCAGCAGTAGTGTGTAAAACGCAGCAATCCTAACACAATGGTATTTAGGCATGATAGTGGCTTCTGCAGTATAGGTATAAACTTTTGGAACAACAGCAGTGATGATGAAAGAGACTTGTATTTTCTCAGGTTTAGTTTAAAAAAAAATGTGCCAAGAAAAGGTTTTAATTAGCTATTTCCAGTAGCAATATTTGTCCTATTATATGGTACTTATTCTCAATTAGCCTTATCAATGTTTGTTTGGGTGTGTTAACTTTTGAAAAATAGAAAATTAATGTATTAATATCACCATTTCTTCCAAGCCTTCCAGCACATATATATATATATATAAAGTTACAGCATGAATAAAAAAAAAAGAAACCAGTCAATGGAAGCTGTTTGAAATCTCGAACCGACCAGGAAAAGAACTCGGAGGCACTCGGCTCTTCTTCGGTGAGTGACAATTTCTGGAAGTACTTCAGAGAAAACTGATGTTATCAACAATACAAAAATATCCTGTGACACTAGAAAAAGGAGGGAGAGAAAGAGATTAGAGGGGGAGGGGAAACAGCTAATCCCCGAGTCTATTAAGATTGGTAACATGTTACAGCTGGAGGTGGGAGGTTACTCCAAATGTTTTTGGGATATCTTATTCATTCATGATGACGTCTAAAAAAAATGGGGGGGGGGTAAGCTTTCTTCTGTTTAAACTATTTTTGAAATGTAGTAAGAAATAAGATATAAAATTTCAAATTAAATTGATTTTTTTAAGCACCAGTTAACCTTGCTCTGACTTGACCTTACTATTTAACTAGGTTATGTTCATAGCTACCTCACAATGCTTACTAGTTTTGGGTAGCTTGACAGCATAGATAATATGACATAAGGAAAACTTAATATTTTGCGTCACAATGACTTTATGGTAGTTAACAAATATATAAATTTGAATGCGTTATTTATATCATTTTAAAAGTTTGCAGAATTAAGACTATTTTTATACGTTATAATAATAATAGTAATGAATTATTTCTATTGAGATTTTAAGGCTACACTAAACACATTGCCTTCATTTTTACAGGTTAGATATATGATCTATTTAACATTTATAAAGTTGGAATATCGTCACATTTGTGGTAAACTGGTGGACGGAATCGCACGAGGGCTTAATTTTTAGAATTTTAGCACAAATCTACACAAAGACTATTTGCGCATATCTGTCCCTAATATCCAACTGACAGTTTAGAGAGAAGGCACATAGTCAATACAATTTGCCGCAATCCCTTGTCTAACCAAATAATGGACTTTGACGGTCACTCTTATAGCACACCCATGGCTCCAAAGTGCGGAATGTGTTTTTGTGGCAAGATAATACGAACCAAGGCCCTCGTATTCATGGTACAGGTACGCTAACAACTAGGCCACTCCCGTACCATTACACGAAAAAAGCTCATTTCAGTATACGAGGGCTGGCATGGTCAGGTGTTTAGGGCGCTCGACTCTCAATCTGTGCGTCGCTAGTTCGAGTCCCCGTCACACCAATATGCTCGCTTATTTAGCCATGGGGGCGTTATAATGTGACGGTCAATCCCACTATTCGTTGGTAAAAGAGTAGCCCAAGAGTTGGCGGTGGGTGGTTATGACTAGCTGCATTCCCTCTAGTCTTACACTGCTAAATTAGGGACGGCTAGCGCAGATAGCTTTGCGCGAAATCCATAACAAACAAACAAACATTCAGTATATAACGTGAAAACGGAATAACATGAAAGTGTAATAATATTAATGATAATAGTTCAAAATCGGTCCACTGCCACAATTCAGTTTCATATCATGACACAAGCGTTACAAATGAGTACTACGTGGTATTTGTTATGACTTGGAGTTGTTGAGTCATATTCGTTCAAGAATCTTGTAAAGATACACACATTTTATTGATATGTTTTAATTGGAACTTGGGAAAGTTTTTTTTATCTATATTTAGACACCATCATTTATAACTTACAACGGTACATAATGCCATCTTATGTTATGTTTACATCAATTGCACAAAGGGGGATAATGTCACCTTATGCTATGTTTACATCAATTGCACAACGACGGATAATGCTATCTTATGTTATGTTTACATCAATTGCACAAAGGGGGATAATGTCACCTTATGCTATGTTTACATCAATTGCACAACGGCACATAATGCCATCTTATGCTATGTTTACATCAATTGCACAAAGGGGGATAATGCCATCTTATGCTATGTTTACATCAATTGCACAAAGGGGGATAATGTCACCTTATGCTATGTTTACATCAATTGCACAACGACGGATAATGCTATCTTATGTTATGTTTACATCAATTGCTCGGGTAATGAGTACACGTGGAGGAATGTGTAAAATGGTGTAGGGAGGTAAGTGCCAGCGCGAGATTTTTATTTGTGTGGCAACCGATTCCAATCTACCTTCGTCCAACCAATAACAGAGCGCCGCTAATCATGTGCTCTAAATAAAATTTTATCTCAGTTACGGTGACTCTTAAGAACTAGCGTGTTTGAAGGTAACAACTATTTCTAGGATGAATGCTACAAGCGTGTTTGAAGGTAACAACTATTTCTAGGATGAATGCTACAAGCGTGTTTGAAGGTAACAACTATTTCTAGGACTAATGTCTTCAAGCGTGTTTGAAGGTAACAACTATTTCTAGGGCTTATGTCTACTAAGTACGTTATTTTATTTCTCTCTTCAGTAATAACACAATTAGAAATATCACTTTTTAAAATCTTTAATTTTATTCAACACAAAACTTTGAACCAACACTAAATCTTTCATGATCGTGTTAGTAAAACTAATTGAACGATATAAATATCATGAACAAGTTCGAGACATTTGCTTTCTGCCTCGAATTTTCAACATTTCGGTTAGAGTTAAAATTCACGACAATTACACACAAAAATAACAACAACAAAAAGCGGTTTAACATAATTCAAGAAATGTTTGTCCCAATACATTTCCAATAGAAGTTCAAGCGCAAGAGATATTGTACACTTAATAAAATCACGTGTTTTATATGTAAAAAAATGGGGCCCTAGTATTTTAATACTCAATACCACAAAATAATGCAGAATTTTTGGAAAAAACAGTGGTATTTTTGAAAAGTGCCCTCTTGTGTTTGATTGCTGCATAAGCTCTACTTTTGTATAAGCGTACTTCTAATAAACTGCTCATAGGGATTATTTTTATGCGTGTGCATATATATAAACACGATTTGGTTAAAGCTATATTTCTTTATTTTTTATTGCCAAGTTTAAATATCACACATCCAATTTGTAAGTTATTTTGGACAGCTTGGCTACAATACAAGATCAACGCAGTAGAATATGACAAAATAAGTAACCGTTTTCTATATTTAAAACCAAAATACATCAACCTACATTTCAATACAAACGAGCCATGATAACTGTAACAAAAAACAAACTATTTTCTTGTTCTGTTTGCTGTAAATATGGATTACAGAAGACCTACACAGATTTACTTGTAATGCAATGTACAGTGAGTTCATTTAATGATTATATAAACATGTTAAAGGTTTCTTTTCCTCTTCACCAGAGGTGAAATTAAAAAGAGAATCTGTGACGTAGAGGCCTAACGCATTCCTTGATTGGCCGTACCCTCTGCTGTAGACTATATGCTGAAATAAAACGGACTCAAACCCTATAGATAATAATTTCAATTTATTTATGTAAGTTCATTGTACTAGTTGATCGTGTGGTCGGCTCCGAATTGCTTAAAAATAGTATGTGTGTGAATAAAAAAACATTGTATTTAAATTATATGTATGTAATATGGCTGGGGGGGGGGGGTAGTTTTAACCTTTAATTTTAATTACAAAAAACGTTGATTTCTTTGCTTTTTGTCATTGAGAATTTAAATCTTTGATCATTACTGAAATAAACTAATAGATTTCAAATAAGGCCTGCTTCATTATTCAGATTATTAAACTCGGTAAATCAGTCTCCTTACATGTACACCTCTGTACCAGCTGACTATAAGGAAGACCACGTACATCCATCCATCCTTGTATTGGTGAACTACTTTACAGGTTTAACGAAATACCGGTGAATTGCTTCAGGAACTGAGCAGACTTCATAAGGTCACTCCTTTTCTAAACCCTTTTTTATTACTCCAGCCAAATCAAAGTTTATAAGAACGTCTTTTTTTTTTGTTGCCATTAACATGGACAACTCCAAGTATTCGTGGCATGCCCTACACCTCAGTCGATTTATAATAAACTTCAAGGTGTAAAAGCTTATTTCACAGGCAACTTGTGTGAAAGAGTGAGTTGATAAAAACTTGTAGGCCAGGCAAAAAAAAATTGTAATGCCACAAAAATTGATGGCAACAAACATTGAAGTTCATACATGTCAAGCATGGCTTATTCACCAGTTTCATTTCTGTGTCTTCATCACGCTCCTTTCTCTTGTCTTCTCTAAATGGTCCTTTTTCCATCTTGACCACGTATCCTTCTAGAACTAATCTCGTTAGCTTGTCCCAGTGCAAAATTAAGCTTATCAATTTACATCATAAATTTTCCACTGTTGCTCTCCCATCAAACTTAAGCTAGTTTTTTTATTCTTAAATCTTCTAGTGCCAGTGTCTGAAGCCAATGGTTTATTATGTCCTAAAAATATTTAGAATTCAGACCAACAAGGCCAGCAAAGTTTTCCATAGCAGAGAAAACGACGATGTATACTGTCGTTAGTTGTATCAACGATTGCGTTGTGGACTTGAATTCTATACGTTGTAAGAGTATCAGATTATTGTTCATCGTGAGCGGACTGGTTTTCTTCTTCCATATCCTGTTTTCAGGTAGAGTTACCTGCACTTCAATTTCATAATATTTCAATTATTGCAGCTTATCATTTGCTTACTCTACAAGATTATCTGCAGCTTTCTTAATTATGTCAAACGTTCTGAGCTCCTCCTGTGTTCCAGCTACCGTTTGATGAACTTCTTTTTTTTTTTAAAGAAATCCATTCTGTTACTTTGGAGGTATTTTTACAACGGTGAAGTTAATTCAAATATGTGCGTGGAAATTTTAACTGTTACATATTTATAAACTTTCATCTTTACGCGCACGTCGGTTGTAGATCTGTGGTTGTCTTGAATCCTTTTACAATGCCTTTTACTAATTCGAGTACTTTCTGCCTTTTTTTGCACTTGTTCCCAGCATCTGGACATTTGATTATGAAATAGTAAATTATCGATACCCACACTACTAATCTAAGTAACCTTCAAAACGTAAACTTCTCTACAGCCTCTGTGCATGAAGTTTTTTATTTAATGTTCTTCAATCCTTTGAATGTCTCCAGTCTTTCATTCCTTCAGTGAACGTTATTTTTACAGAACTCTTAGGAAATGTAAGGCAGACTGAGCATTTTGTTCCACGAAGTAGGTCAGACACTTTATTTATTGTTTTGGGAGATGATTAGAATATCAAGTGAGCTGATGTGCATTAGAACAGGCAAGCTAGTTGAAAATAGACTTTTGTTTCTGGAATTTCGCGCAAAATACCATCTGCGCTAGCCATCCCTAGTTTTAATGTGACAAAACTAGAGGAAAATAATGGTTGGAGACGGCTTGAATGGGTAATGAAGAAAAACTTTAATAT
>NW_013665783.1:147971-172997 GCF_000517525.1 Limulus polyphemus | reverse complement strand
ATATTAAAGTTTTTCTTCATTACCCATTCAAGCCGTCTCCAACCATTATTAGTCTCAAAGTGGGTTCCTCGTCATCGAATTTAAACTAGAGGAAAGGCAGCTAGACAACATTGTCACTGTAACTGAACAGTGGGGTTTGATCATCGTTTTTATAATGCACTCACGGCCCCAAATACTAGAGCGGCCTTTTCTTTCTCTTGGTAATGGTGCACGAACAACGGAAAATCGGACACACAGTCTGGTTTGCTAACCATTTTCCATATTTGTGAATTTGTGTACTAATTAGTTAAGATTTTGGTGGTTTGTGTGTCTAGAATAATTTCTTGTCACGTGCTAACCTGACCCAACATCCTGCCCCGTGATTAGCCCAGATTCGGGAAGGAGCTCTACTAGCATGGGTATACGCTGCAGTCTTTTTTTTTAAAATTAAAATTGCTGAGAGCGAAGGCTATTCCTTTCTGTTACGAATTATTTTACGCGGGTTCTTGAAGTCTCTGCTATTTGATGAATCTAAATAGACACAATACACAAACCATACGAAAGAATCCCATGTTTGATTATGTTTACTTTTGTTTATGAGAATCATCCCATCATCCGTTGAGGGCACCGACCCCTCTGGTATTTGCCAGATGGCTAGTTCTGGCTTGGATGTTGTTCAAGTTTAAAATACCACATTTCTGGAGCTTATTTGAAGCTAATCGTGGAAAGGAATAGAACAACCTATTAAAAAAACAACAAGAACAACAAAAAAAAGAAAAACGAGCAAACATTTTCATTGAGGTGTTTAATTTCTGAATGTAAAATGCATGATTCGTTAAAATATCTATGTCAATCCAAGAAATAGTCACGAACATTTCAAGTTGTCGTGTTTTTAACTTTAATATATCTTAACATACATGAGTAGACGCATCGTCCACAGCTAACCTAAGTTTTAGCTCAGTGAATCAAATCATTACTATACGTAAAACCTTTATAAGTACAGATTTATGAATTAATTTTCGTTAAGATACACATTGTAAAACCGTAATTGTTAACCTTATTATAAGACAGCTCAGCGGGTGTAAATAGCAAGTGTTGAATGTGACTCGTATGGTGTTATATTCGTATTAGTTTATAACATTACATACTTGTAATGACATAACATTATTCGTGATGTTACACTTTCAGTAGTATTTACGTGAGGTACTGATATCGAATATTATAATATGTTAGCATGTACATTCATTCAAGTTTACCGTGCATGATGTTTGTTTCTTTTAAAAGAGAGAAAACCATTGCATTGGGTCTTTATTTTCAACAGATAGGCCCATAACACTTTAATCAAGGCCAGACGAGGCTTAGCTGTTAGCGTGCCGAGTTGTATAACGGAAGGTCCAAGGTTCGAGCTCGTGATATGCCGCTGAACGCGCTCTGTACTTTCGTCTATAAGCGCGTAATAAAAGTGACAATTATTTTCGTTATTCGTTGAACAGTAGCTATGTACAGGGTGGGTGTTTATGACTGATTGCCTTTCCTACTGTCAGCGGTTATAAATTAGGGGCGGCTATGTTTTGAACCTTGGTGTTTTGATCTGACCGTTTAGCCCATGTCTCGCATTAGGTACTGCTCGACTCGTATATACCTTTAACCTCTATATAACTACTTAGATTAGCTTTGTATTTTTATTTTCTGTGATATGCACACAAAGCATGTCCTTACAAGAACTCATCGTAGGCGTCATCGGTCTTTACCTTGTCAGTAGGTTAAGAGTTGATTAAGTATTTTTGGAGAAACGTTACCGTTTCAGTTAAGCGGAAAAAAGAGAGATAATTAGATGAGGAAACTTGGCTTTTTGTTTCTTCTATATCATTGGCCCTTTAAGCCGTAGCTATAATGTGACGGTCAGGGCCACTATTCGTTGATAAAAGAGTAGCCCAAGAGTTGGCGACGATGGGTGACGATGACTAGCTATCTTCCCTCTAGTCTTTCACTGCTAAATTAGGGACGGCTATCGCAAATAGCCCTCTTGTAGCTTTGCGCGAAATTCCAAACAAACCAAATTTTTATACCAAAGATAAAAATATATACCTAGTGGTTTTAATTTAAATATTTGGTTCACTGATTGCTCGCTATGAATAATCATTACACTTGGTTAAAGGCTGTAGCATCAGCGAAAAGACAGTATTAAAATATGTATACACAACCAACACTGTCATAATTGTGCAATTAATAACTTTTAAATTTTCATTAAAAAAAGTATTGTAATGTTTTAGTTTGTATTTATTTTAAAGAAAATGCATCAGCGCAGTTAAAAACGGCCAATAAAAAAGAAATTGATCTCTGTGGTAACTACCATTATTACAAGTATTTACGTTACGTTACTACTGCTGTCACGTGATAAATGCTTAGAAAAGGGCAATACCACATGTGTAACCCATCACAGTGGCTCAGCTGCAAGACTAAAATATTGCAATACTAAAACCGAGTTTCGATACCCGTAGTAGGCACGGCAAAAATAGCTAATTGTATAAATTTGTACTTAACAAGAGACAAACAAAAATATTATTCATATTTCTTTGTTTATTTAACTTACAGCTTTATAACTCTTAATAATGCACAGATCTTCCTATCTGTGTGTATTCATACAGTACTCATCTACTTATCTGTGTGTATTCATATAATACTCATCTACTTATCTGTGTGTATTCATATAATACTCATCTACTTATCTGTGTGTATTCATATAATACTCATCTACTTATCTGTGTGTATTCATATAATACTCATCTTCCTATCTGTGTGTATTCATACAGTACTCATCTACTTATCTGTGTGTATTCATACGATACTCATCTACTTATCTGTGTGTATTCATACAATACTCATCTACTTATCTGTGTGTATTCATACAATACTCATCTACTTATCTGTGTGTATTCATACAATACTCATCTACTTATCTGTGTGTATTCATATAATACTCATCTACTTATCTGTGTGTATTCATATAATACTCATCTACTTATCTGTGTGTATTCATACAGTACTTATCTACACATGTAAATCTCGTATGTCTTAAGTTTATGTGCCCGATACCTATGTCTCTGTTTTGTTCATATAACCCTGATTTGTCAGCCTGTTTGTACGTCATCTATGTTCATATAACCCTGATTTGTCAGCCTGTTCGTACGTCATCTATGTACCACTTCACATTCACCCGTATTTCTGTTTTATGTTCATATTAACAACAGCATTATGTTTGTGTGTCATTTAGTTGTGTATCTATTTATAAACTGTTCTTTGTTTATTCCTCTAGGGTTCTTTTTGTCAGAGTGTGTGTATGCGTTTACATAAACACCTGCATGTATGCTCTCTAATATACCTGTGTGTGTGTGTTTGTTCTATATTTCTGCCCAAGAAAACTAAACATAGTTGTTTGTATTGAGCTCATTTATATTTTTTCGATTATATGTGACTAACATTTAAGTTTACGCATGACAAAACTCTATTTCATTTCTCGTATATAATTAATTAGTAGGTTTTAGTAAAGAACTCTTCTATATTTCCTCACATGTGACTAACCTGTATTTGTTAGTACAGGACTCACCTGTATTTTCTCACATGTGACTAACCTATATTTGCTAGTACAGGACTCACCTGTATTTTCTCACATGCGACTAACCTGTATTTGCTCATGACTAACCTATATTTGTTAGTATAGGACTCACCTGTATTTTCTCATGACTAACCTATATTTGTTAGTATAGGACTCACCTGTATTTGCTCATGACTAACCTATATTTGTTAATATAGGACTCACCTGCATTTGCTCATGACTAACCTATATTTGTTAGTATAGGACTCACCTGTATTTGCTCATGACTAACCTATATTTGTTAGTACAGGACTCACCTGTATTTGCTCATGACCAACCTATATTTGTTAGTATAGGACTCACCTGTATTTTCTTATATGTGATTAACTTGTATTTGTTAGTATATGACTCGTATGTGGGTCACGCTCCCAGTGTCGGTATGGGGGCGTGCAACTATGACTATAGGTGCATATAAATTATACCTCAAAGCACAAATTTTAAAATAAATAAGTTTCTTAAACTAATGCACAAATAGCACTACTATTAAGTAGTATACTAACAACAATTAACATGGAAAAATGGCAAAGGGAGCGCAACAACACGTATGTTTAGAAAAGAGGGGCTCCATAAAAGCTCTTTGGTCCAGAAACTGTTGTGATCGTCTTTTACAAGTTTTGAGTGTTTTTGTCTACCATTTCTCCTTCACTTGAATAAGTCTCCGTAATCTTGTATCCCTCTTCCGTCAAGTAAACGAACATCGGCTTGGGAATGCTTGATATATTTGATTTAGGGGTCTTAGGCTTAGATGTGTAAAAGTAACATTTCAGATCTAAATTTTATCCGCCTTAGGCTAAATGCCAATAAAGCATTTAGTTCAGTATCATACGTTCCAGATTTCATCAGGTTTAAACTTTGGTTGTAGAATAACTAAGAAGATAGTGAGAAAAAACAAAACCGATTTAATTGACAAGGCTTTACACTTATGAATATAGTTTTTCCATTGATGATTTAGTATTTTAATTTAGTTTTAATATAGATTGTCTTGTTTGGCTGAATCTCTTGAGGCATTATTGAAATAATGGTGTAATATATCATTATAAGCATGTGAACTCGAGTTGCAAATCAATGCAATAAATTAAAAAAAATACATACTTAAGTTTTCTTTTTTATCGGTTTATAATGTTTTGCACTTTTGTCTTAGTTTATGTAGATTTGATCTAATTAATTTACGCCCCCCAGTGGCACAGCGGCATGTCTGCGGACTTTCTACGCTAGAATCCGGGTTTCGATACCCATGTTGGGCAGAGCACAGATAGCCCCTTGTGTAGCTATGTGCTTAATTACAAACAAACATTAATTTACGAGATACGTTTTAGTTCTCATCTATGAAATTAGATTACTTTTAATCAAAAGTTTTTTTAAAATTTATATGAAGGATACAGTTACTTAGATTAAGTGATGTTTCTATTGTGTCCTTAAAAATTCATTTATCCATTCTGGAGATGATAAATTTATCGATAAAAAATTCGCAAAAGTTTTATTATATTTATCTTTTTTTTATCATGGAAAGTCACAAATACAGAAGTTAATACTTATTAGCGAATGCAAGGTTGTCAGTCTTACCTATGACAAATTTAATAATGAAACACTTAAAATACATTATCTAATACAACCTTTATTACATTGTTCAAGACCCATCGTTTCCGTTTGTTTCATAGTTCATCACTAATTCTCTCCGGAATTTACGTTGTGAATGAATCACTCTTTTTTTTTTAGCCGCGGCATAGCGGCTGATAGAACGTTTTCTTTTTTTTTTTTTTGTCAAGTGCAAACTTTTAGCTCGTAGTTCTTGTCATCTCTTGACCGATTTGAAATTTAATTACCGTTTTGGAGTCAAGAGGTCAAACCTTTTCGATTGATGAATTTGACCACGCTCAAGGTCTCATAGATTAATTTACTCTAATTGTGCCTAAAAGAATTTTAATATGAGGGTAGGCTGGTAGAGATCCTGATGAGTAATAAAATCGAATCGGCTTTGCGCGCGCCCCACGCTTGGTATAGCACTAAAATATAGCTAATAAAAAGGAAAATAAAGGTCTCATAGATTAATTTACTCTAATCCTGCCTAAAATAATTTCAGGTGCTGTGTCTATTGAGGATTCACTCTTTTTTTTAATTAAGGTACGCTCATTTGATAAATACGTAAGTATTGAAATTGGAATTCCCAATGTAATTAAGGATGTTCTCGAAACGTCGTGATAGTGATTCCTTTCTTCCAATTTTATTACAACAAGAGATCGAAGTAAATCTAATCTGTTCTTGAAAGTTTTGCCATAAAGAAAACTTTTCACTGCATAGCTTATTTTCCAAAGCACGTGTAACAAAAAATAAAAAAATAAAAATCTTGACGGTGCATAAAATTAGACTTTTTTTATGTTTCCACAACAGTGTATACATAGAATTTTGATTTTTTTTATTTGGTATTTTTGAAATGTGTTTTTGTGCAATAAGCATCTTTCATCTAAATCAAAGAAGTATTTTCTTGGATTCTTGGAGAGTCATTTTGCTTAGCAGTGTCGGATAACTATGAAGATTCCAGGATCTTATCGTATTGTGTGAAAGAAATGTATTTTATCATAATCAGGAAAATATCAATTTATCCTGGAACAATAACAGGAATATACGCATACCTGTACTTTGTTGTATTCGTGACACGATCCTCCCCCCTTTTTTTCCCCATATAAGTTGAAAACATTGTCAAAGAAGTGAAACTGGATACATGGCTGCAGCATCGTGAAACGGTACTTTTCTCTTTGTGTATTGATTTAACTATTTGGGTAGGAGTAGGCTATTTTCGCCTGGAGTATGCAAGAATTTTTTTTGTCTAGTCTGTACTCGTGCTCTTGTAAGACTTTCTTTACAGTGTTTGGGTGTAATTGGATATATTCTTCTGATATGCATAACTGGCTGTCTGTGGCAGTTGGATCCTATTTGAAGAACATGCACCGCACAGCGAAAATAGAGCAAAATAGGTTTTTTCTTTCGACACCATAGGCGCAGAGTTTGGGGTTTTATCTGTTCCTTTTTTGATGTGACTGCACGTTGAGAAACATACAAGAAAATACTTTTACTTATTTCTGCGAACGTTGATCTTTAAATTCACCATTATCAATATTTTAATCAATTTAATATTAAGCGTTTGTCTGTGGAATAAAGATAGAAATTGTGACGTATAATACGTCGTCTTTAGAAGCACCCTTTCTTTGTACTGCTGTGAATAAAGAGGGGTTAGCGTAGTGCACTGTGATTTCTTTGTTGTAACTATATCATGAGCTGAGTAACAAAATATTAAGAGCTTTGTTTTCCTATTTAAACGTGTTTTTTTTAGATAACAATGGCAGTTTGTTATGACTTGCTCAAAGCTCCGTATCGGCGATGGACATTATTTACGCAGAAAACTTTAATTAAAACTTGTCGTTACAGCGTAGCATACATTACATTTTATTGGAATATAAATAATCAGTAGTAACATACACGCCACAATAAAAACGTTCGGATATTCCAACAATATAATGCAACTAAATTTTAAATTTCGCAGGTTTTATACAAGTTCTTTTCAATGTTAATTTTTCACAACGGAGAGAGAGCGATGTGTTAAGTACATTATTTGTACGTTTGCTTCTTATGTTTCTCGTGTGCGTCATCTAAACGTTACAAAACCTTATTTTGCTTCCTAGGTTGGTCTTGCAACTAAAATTCTAAGAAAACGAAAGCTCATAGCCTGAAGGTAAAGAACAGCCGTGACCTCGGTTTCGGCTGAATAGAAATAAATCAATCATCATGCTGATAGACCCATAAACAGGTTACAATTTAAAGAATTCAGTCTTTCGCTTTTACACAACTAATGGATAATAAAAGTTAGTTTGAACGATATTACTGTCAGTAGAAGATAGCAAAAAAACTAATATGAATAAAAAAATCCTATTTCTCGCAAATGTTGGAGGTATCCTACATACTCTACAATATTTTAAAAATTCGGAAAACGGCTAAAATGGGTTAAAATAAAACAAAAACAACGTTTCGTCGCTGTTAGCGTGGCCATTAACTTATCATCATCTTGTATCCCATTTTAGCGTTTTTAAAAGATTTCAAGATGTTTTGTGTGGAAGGGATTCGCGCACATTTCATACAAAAAGCTTTGTTTTATTTATCAGGGGGTGGAAGAGAGTACTACTTATCATTATAGATGATAAGATGTTTATTAAGTATATGGACGAGGCGCTTGCAGGCTTAATTTTAAAACACGAAGAGAACATGTGGAAAGTATACATTTAACTTAGAGTAAGTTTTGTTTTTTGTAAGGTGAAATGTGACATTTCAGGTTTATCGTCGAAATATCTTTGGAACGTTTCAACGTATTCTTCTTGTTGCATTTCCTGTCACATGATAGAGTATACTGATGTTGTTTTTTAGGGTTAGTATGTTAATTTATGGTGTTCGATACTTGATTTTATGTTTTGTTTGTTTGTGTGTTTGTTATTCAACATACAAAGCTGCACAATGGACTATCTGCGCTTCGCCCACAATAGGTAGCGAATTTCGTTTTTTCGCGTTATAAGTCCTCAGTCTTGCCGCTAAGCTACCAGGGAGGGTCGGTTAATGTGAGCGGCATATCGTCAGAAATTCCCCCTTTTTACATAAAATTAGTGTTAAAGGAAAAATGGTGTTCATGATTGAAATATTTTATTGTTAACTGGTGTTAATTAACCTACCAAAGTATTGGCAGTTTCCGAAATATTTCTGTTTTTAAGAACTTTGAACAATATAGAAATTACTTATTTTTCCATTAATTTGTGTAGGAAGTCATTAAGAGTTGATCGAAAAAATATTTTTGTGAAAACGACTATTGCATTTTGCATATACAATCGGCTCATCTGTGATTTTGATGTTTCAGTTTTACTTTATTTGTGCTTTGGGTGTTTGTCCCCCCCCCCCCCCCTCTGTGGTTATGGCGTTTCAGTTTTTCATCCATGCTTCCCTCCCCCTTTTCGTGACATTGTACTAGTCGAAGACAATGGAAGAATTAAGATGTTATTCCCCAGAATTGAACCACATGCAGCAAACAGATGCTAGATAAATTTACTTTGTTAGTGGACGACCTATGATAAAGCTGCTTTCACTGGAGCTCGGTATTAGTTCCTGATGAATGAAGAGTCAGTCCATCACGTGTCATTAATCTTCCGGTCATTAACTACCAGTCTCAAGCTACTCGGTAAAGGACTTCCAACTGCCCCAACATGGGTCTGAAATTGTACTCTCTTCATACTTGGCTCAAGGATACATTTTCCCCTAGCTTAGTATTCTAGCAGGAATTGATTTCCCTTCTTTTGTTGTATTGAAGCATGTTTTCGAATGTTTGTAGTAGATTAATTCGTGTCACTTGTAATATGCAGAGAATAAGGTATAACAGAATACTAAAGTTAAAACGGTCATTTCTTACGGTTTTCATTGTGTGAAATGTAAGTATTCAATACACTATAATGTCATAAAGATAGCAGTATTTATAACACACGTAGAATACCACCAGATAAAATGGATAATTACAGAATGCTACACGTTAAGGATTTATTGTTATTTCACATATACTTTACTTATGATGGATTCTTGATAAACTATTTATATATCATGAACAGTAGATAACCATTACGGCTATAACGTAGGACGGTTTCTTAATAACCGTTCTGTATTAAATGTGTTGTTAGTAAACTCTGTACTGGATGTATTGTCAATAACATCTCTGAAAAGGGTGGATTGTTAATAACATCTCTGTATTGGATGTATTGTTAGTAACATCTCTGTATTGGATATATTGTTAGTAACATCTCTGTATTGGATGTATTGTTAGTAAACTCTGTACTGGATGTATTGTCAATAACATCTCTGTACTGGATGTGTTGTTAGTAAACTGTACTGGATGTATTGTCAATAACATCTCTGTATTGAATGTATTGTTAGTAACATCTCTGTATTGGATGTATTGCTAATAACATCTCTGTGTTGGATGTATTGTTAGTAACATCTCTGTATTGGATGTATTGTTAGTAACATCTCTGTATTGGATGTATTGTTAGTAACATCTCTGTATTGGATGTATTGTTAGTAACCTCTCTGTATTGGATGTATTGTTAGTAACATTTCTGTATTGGATGTATTATTAGTAACATCTCTGTATTGGATGTATTGTTAGTAACATCTCTGTATTGGATGTGTTGTTAGTAAACTCTGTACTGGATGTATTGTCAATAACATCTCTGTATTGAATGTATTGTCAATAACATCTCTGTATTAGATGTATTGTTAATAACATCTCTGTACTGGATGTATTGTCAATAACATCTCTGTATTGGATGTATTGTTAATAACATCTCTGTATTGGATGTATTGTTAATAACATCTATGTATTGGATGTATTGTTAATAACATCTATGTATTGGATGTATTGTTAATAACATCTATGTATTGGATGTATTGTTAGTAACATCTCTGTATAGGATGTATTGTTAGTAACATCTCTGTATAGGATGTATTGTTAGTAACCTCTCTGTATAGGATGTATTGTTTGTAACCTCTCTGTATAGGATGGATTGTTAGTAACTTCTCTGTATAGGATGTATTGTTAGTAACCTCTCTGTATAGGATGTATTGTTAGTAACCTCTCTGTATAGGATGGATTGTTAGTAACTTCTCTGTATAGGATGTATTGTTAGTAACATCTCTGTATAGGGTGGATTGTTAGTAACATCTCTGTGTAGGATGGATTGTTAGTAACATCTCTCTATAGGGTGGATTGTTAGTAACATCTCTGTATAGGATACATTGTTAGTAACATCTCTCTATAGGGTGGATTGTTAGTAACCTCTCTGTATAGGGAGGATTGTTAGTAATCTCTCTGTATAGGGTGGATTGTTAGTAACCTCTCTGTATAGGGTGTATTGTTAGTAACTTCTCTGTATTAGGATGGATTGTTAATAACTTCTCTGTATTAGGATGGATTGTTAATAACTTCTCTGTATTAGGATGGATTGCTAATGACTACTCTAAGTATGTTCAGTAGAACAGTGTTTTTATCGTATATATCTTGCAGGACACTGGAAAAACTTTTCAACCAAAAACTTAGATTTTGAGGGTTGAGAACCATCTGAGCAGAGGACCGTTTTATTGAAAGAGAATTCGCGTCACTTTAACAACGGTCTCCAACAAATTATATCTGTTTTGCCAGCAGTGTACTTAATTCGATAAACACATTTATTGGTGTGTGTATTTTGTATTTATGGCAAAGCCACTAAGGCTGTCTGCCGCCGTCCCTAATTTCCAATTACTGGCCAGAGGGAAGTCACCCATTCAGCAGCACCCTACCATGCTAACAGATTGTTTGTCATTTATAATTCATTCACAGCTTAAAGTGGGAGGAATATTTTGTGGTATCGCAAGGATTCAAGTCCGACTTGCCAGCTTCAAGATCTAGAACTCTACCACAGGATCAAACCGCGTCCCAAACATTTTTTAGACCTGTAATGAGTCGGTCTTTAAACATGGTTTGTATTAGTGTTTGATATTTTGACCTCTGTATATTAAGCTACACTTTTAGTTACACCTACTTTATACACGAGAAAGTCCTAACAGTGGCATTTTGTAATGATCCGGTTTTACATAACGACTGGTATTTAATCAATAAGGGCGTGGAATGTCCATGTGATAGAACTCTGGATTTCGAAGCTGACGTGCCGGGTTCGAATCTGTCCGATAATACAAAATACCCCCCCCCCAAAAAAAGAAAGAAACACACTTTAAACTGTGGATGATGTGGATGATGCTGACAGGCTACTCTTAAATACAGTGGCGGATAGCCTTAGTAGAGTTGTTATAAGTACAGAATACGATCGATACATGAGTATTCGGATAATGTCAGCTGTCGAAAATAAAACCATCTACGCCATGCGTTAAGCACTTTAAAACGCATGGGAAGTATTAGGAGAATTTTTGTTGAATTACGCGCAAAGCTACTCCAGGGATATCTGTGCTAGGATAGTGTTGTATGTGTAACAAATTAATATTAACCTCGGATCAAAGTGAGCTACTTACTTAGAGCAAAACTAGAAATCAACTAAGATGATACTGAACACATAACTTTGAAGTACTGGAGGATAATATGAAACACGTTTTTACTGAATACCTTTATGTATCTGTATGCATTCGAAAGTTGACACTATTTTAATTGTTTAACGAGAAGAAATATTTGGTATTGTTCCGTTAGTCGTGTTTAACGTTTATTGTTAGGGCACGTACGTGACAGTCAGTATTGAGTTGTTGAGTGGAATGCCTTTTCACACTAAACGCTCACATTGTGTGCATATGTACGGTATATAGATGTTGGATGTATTACAGTACGTGTTGACAATTAATAAAATTCTAGCATGTAAGATAGTGTTCTGTCTCAACTCGAAGAACCTGATCGCGTGGTCAGGTTACATAATATGTTTTTAATACATGTTCTGTGTCTACTTGAAGAACCGGATCAAGTGGTCATGTTACATAATCTGTTTTTAATACATGTTCTGTATCTACTTGAAGAACCGGATCAAGTGGTCATGTTACATAATCTGATTTTAATACATGTTCTGTGTCTACTTGAATAACCGGATCGCGTGGTCATGTTACATAATCTGTTTTTAATGCCCACTCTGTGTCTACTTGAAGAACGTGATCGCGTGATCAGGTTACACAATCTGTTTTTAGTGCATGTTCCGTGTCTACTAGAAGAACCGGATTAGGTTACATAATCTGTTTTTAATGCATGCTCCGTGTCTACTAGAAGAACCGGATCGCATGGTCAGGTTACATAATCTGTTTTTAATGCATGCTCCGTGTCTACTAGAAGAACCGGATCGCATGGTCAGGTTACATAATCTGTTTTTAATGCATGATCCGTGTTTACTAGAAGAATCGGATCGCGTGGTCAGGTTACATAATGTACTTTTGATGTAATTTACAATTATTTTCTGAATTGGTTAAAAACTAATTCCAATAAATATTGTAATATAATACCGCATATAAGTCTGCTGTTATTTTCGTATTTAAATTTTTATTACAAAGTTCTGTATCGTATCTCTATATCAGAGGTATTTTTTTTATTCGCGCTTAACCGTCGGAAGTGCCAACGGGGTCCAGCTTCTCTTAGCTTTTTTAAACACGTTTTCCCAAAATGTTTATATACCGAACTGCTTGTGGGTCAATAGCTTTGTTGTTTTAAAAGCGATTTAAAGAAAAATATCATCAAAATTCCAATTAATCCAACTAGATACTACTGGCGCCCCCTATATATTTTGTATAGAAAATAAATGAGATCAATCCTTTTTTTTTCAGCTATTTATAGTGATGTGGCAAGCAAAGACAAAGTTATTGAGTTTGTTTGTTTTGAATTTCGCGCAAAGCTACACGAGGGTTATCTGCAGTAGCCGTCCCTAATTTAACAGTTAAAGACTAGAGGGAAGACAGCTAGTCATCACCACCCATCGCCAACTTTTGGGCTACTCTTTTACCAACGAATAGTGGGATTGACCGTCACATTATAATGTACCACGGCTAAAAGGACGAGCATGTTTGGTGGGACGGGGGATTCGAACCCGCGACCCTCAGGTTGCGAGTCAAGCGCCCTAACCACCTGGCCATGTCGGGCCAAGTTACTGAGTACGAAGCAATACAGGGGCCTCTCCCACGGTAAACTGCATAAAAACTGGTTGGTATTTAAAAATAAACGACGTAGTGTAAAAGTCCTAAAATAATCGATCATTTTACGTGTTTGTTTTTTTACTTCTGTCAAGGGCGGCTAATTGTCAAAACTTTTACAAGCTATTTGTAAACAAATCTTAAAATTATCCTCTGGTAACTTAGCGGCAAATTCAATCCCTACAACGCAAAACAACTCGGACACTAAAACTAATAAATTTACTATTTACAGTGTGCATGCTCGGAACTTTTCACAGTCTGTTAAAAAAATAATTTTTGTTTGTTTACGTTTCTTGTCTGGATTGTCAATTCTGTTTACAGAAATAAACCAATCCTCTATATATTTTCCTTACTTGACACTTACTATTCGGGGCTCACATATTTTTCTTAAAACATTCTGATCAAAAAGTATGCCCTTCTGGGCTCCTTAGCGTTAATTAACGCTCTATACGGTGCAGCATGGCCTCATTTAATTGCAGATTTGCACTGAATTGCTACTTGTCAGTTTCAGTTCAATTTACTTTAATTCTGGAATAAAGAGACGTGTCACGAAAGAATTACAAAACGAGGAGTCCATCTGCCATAACTTTTACATATGCTTCTCGTGCATATAAGGTCATGCTTGTCAAAGCATGTCTATTTCAACTAATGGATGTGATGCCAGGTAATTATTTCTTGTCGTCTATTTCTATAGAGCCACTAAATAAACACCCTGTTAGTCGGTCAGAACTCTTTACTACAAATATATTCTGGCTAACAGAAGTATTAGTAAGTATGTTAATTGAAATCCAAAGATAGTTTTGACATGTAAACTTCAACCATAAAATATCTGATGTACTCCTCCTACCCTGTACAACCATCTTACCAATTCATACACCAATGAATTTTAGGTCTAATTGCAATGTAAATTTCATTCTTCAGATTATAAAGATGATGAATAATTTATAATCTTCACATTAAGAATATGGAAGGAACTTTACAACAATCAGTAGATTTCAGTTTTTACTTTTTTTATTTACAGTCTGTGTATGTTGAGAAACTCGGTGTCCTATTTTTTCTGAAACGAAAGTAGATCAAGAATACTTTTTTGTTGGTTCAGAGATTATTGAGTACCTTTTGCAACTAGTTTAACCACGATAATTTGATACTTGGCCCGGCATGGCCAGGTGGTTAGGGCGCTCTCCTCGCAATCTGCGGGTCGCGGGTTCGAATCTCCGTCCCATCAAACATGTTCGCCCTTTCAGCCGTGGGGGCGTTATAAGTGACGGTCAATCCCACTATTGTTGGTAAACGAGTAGCCCAAGAGTTGGCGGAGGGTGGTGATGACTAGCTGCCTTCCCTCTAGTCTTACACCGCTAAATTTGGGACGGCTAGCGCAGATATCCCTCGTGTAGCCTTACGCGAAATTCAATACAAACAAACAAACAAATTTGATACATTTTCGTTTGACTCACAATTAATAATTTTCATGTTTCAATTATAACTATTGATTCATAAATGTGGCGCGGGTTGACCAAGTGATAGAATTTTGGATTTCGAAGTTGGCGAGTCGGGTTCGAATCCATGTGATACTACAAAAATCTTTCCAACTCTTTAAGATGTGGGTGTTTTATGAGAATGACAGCCGTAGAAAGGATGATGGGTGGTAGGGTGCTGTTCAGTAGTTAAATTTAGAGACGGCAGTAGATTTTCTTAGTATAACATTTCTATAAACACAAAACAATATTATTAATAAGCTTTCTTCAAAAATAGTTTGCTAGAAACATCATTTCAAGTGTTTTCAAGGCACAGTGACTGCTACATTTTGTCAGAACAGATTCTTAGACTTAAGTTAATTAACTAGTTCCATGTTTAAGAAATATACTTATCACCATTTGATACTTTAGTCATTCACGCATTTCAGGCAAAATTAGATCCCATTCTCATTGACCAAATAAATCAAATAGTTGACTAGTACAGTGCTATTACTGTAGTTCAATGAATGTGGGCTACGGTTATTTTCAAAAATGATCATGAAAACACAGCGGAACCTTTTTCGTAAAGTAAGAGAACAAAGCAACCGACTTCCGTAGCGTGCATAGCTGTAGTTCAATTAATAAATGTTACAATTATTTGCAAAAGGTTATCATAAAGACCAATAGAGCCTTTTTTACATATAAAATAGAAAGTTTTCTAACGAGACATTTACTTTAAAAAATAAGAAGCATTTAAAAAAACGACTTTTCTTGTTTTATTAGTTGTACGAGCTGAGTGATGACCCCCAGAGAAAAGAATTCTTGGATGACCTCTTCCAATTTATGCAGAAACGAGGTAAGATACCATATTTCCTTTTAAAAAAAAATCTTTCTCTTGCAGCTTAGTAACCGTCTGGAAAGATACAATATTTCCTTTAAAAAAAAACTTTCTCTTGCACCTTAGTAACCGTCTGGAAAGATACCATATTTCCTTTAAAAAAAACTTTCTCTTGCACCTTAGTAACCGTCTGGAAAGATACAATATTTCCTTTAAAAAAAAAACTTTTTCTTGCACCTTAGTAACCGTCTGGAAAGATACAATATTTCCTTTAAAAAAAAAATTTTCTCTTGCACCTTAGTAACCGTCTGGAAAGATCGAATGTAATTATTGTTGTTTTTTTCTGTAGTTAAGCTATGCTTTTAGGAAAGATTGTTTTCGTGAACAAACTCCAGTTTGTATGTGGTATTTTGTTTTATCTCAACACTAATGATATTATTAAGGGGGATAAGGTATTGATGCATCATATAACGTTTCAACCCAGATTGAGTAGTTTTATTTGTTCTATGGTTATCTTTACTTTAGTTTCCATGACAGCCCATCCATATTACAGAAGATTGAATGTTTGTAATGTCTCAAGAATATGTTCTGATCTTTATTGGCAGTCATTAGACATCTAAATAAAATCCAAAGCATAAAGCTTAAAATAGAATAGTATAATGTTCATATATTACCAGTAAAAAAAAACAAATCTTATTAATGTGAGTATAAGAAAAACCTTCCACTCTTATTGAATAATCAGTGATAAAAAGACGCGAGAGGGAAAAATAAGTTACTTTTCATACCAATGATAGGTAAGGTCGTTTAACTTTTATTGTTTTGGTTTTTCTCACAAAAATCAGTATGATTGAATGACAACAGTGTGTGCTTAACTGTTCTTGTTTTATAAAGTGTAAAAAAAAATCATGCATATCTGTATTAAACCCAGTAATCTGATGTGATCATTTTACACACTTTCATGCATATCTGTATAAAACCCAGTAATCTGATGTGATCATTTTACACACTTTCATGCATATCTGTATAAAACCCAGTAATCTGATGTGATCATTTTACACACTTTCATGCATATCTGTATTAAACCCAGTAATCTGATGTGATCATTTTACACACTTTCATACATATCTGTATAAAACCCAGTAATCTGATGTGATTATTTTACACACTTTCAGGAACGAGTACGAAGTTATCAATCTCAAATTTATTCAAATCTGTTTGTTTGAATTCTCAGTATTAGATAATTGCGAAAAGCCTGACCAAAGGAAATACCACTAAATTTCACAGTCCACTTATATATATCTCCAAATATATATTGTATGTAAATGTGATATATCACTCACCATTTTTATGTATGTATGTGTGTATTAGGCCTAATGCTTTTGGTTATCATATAGATATAGAAACACACATACATTATATGTGTGTTTATAGAGTGCTTTGTGTGTGTGTGTGTATGTAACATATATAAAATACGCACCAATCATCACGTTCACCACTACTGTTTCAAATTAGTAAAATTAACAAGTCAAATTTGAATCTAACTGAAGTTGATTGAGAGAGTGGAACTATAGTTCCCAGTTATGATAAATTATGCCCCCCAGAATATACATGGAAGGGTTTATATGTTGTTTGTTTGTTTGTTTTTTTCCTTCTGTCCTCGTACCTGAATTCTGTTAATAAAGACGTACATAATATATATGCACATTTATATACAAAACAATAAATATCCAGCTGATTATACGAACGTCCTTTGCAAATAACACATAATAACGTACGAAGATGAAAAACGTGACTGGCTGTAGCCGTCTTTACACATCGCTCTCAGGTCTTCCCGCGTTGTTTTGTTCGTGTTTCGGCAGTCTCATTCATCCATATTCATGATCTCTTAGAGTCAAACTACTGGAACAGCGCAGGCGTTTTATTGAATAAGGTTGGAGTAGAATTAAACATACATCACCCTGTGTCTTTTGTTGTTGTTGTTTTTTTTTCTTACAAAGCATGGCGTGTGGTAAGTGTAATAAAAGACAAAAGTAGACTTAAGGTGAATTTTAGATGTTGTAGTACTTCCCTATGTTTACCAGAATATAAAAAGTGTGTGTATTGGTTGTAATAAACTGGTAGAAAAATATTTTGTTTTATACTTTCCCTTTACATGCTAGGTAACGTAACATTATAACTAAGATTAGAATAATTGTACTTATGGAATCTAGTACAGCCGTTTCAAAAAAGTGCATATAGGCATTTCGTATATGATTTTTTTTTCAAATATATATATCCCTCCATTTTCTTGTTTAATAAGATATTTGGGTAAACACTGGGAAGGGTGTACTGTATTTGTTATAGTTGTTTTGTGTGCTCTTATAAGCACTATATCAAATGCGAGTCTTATGGCTTGAGAACAGAGAAGAACCACAAATTTATATGGTAAATATTTAGTCGTGGTAAAAGCAAACATTCAATACTATTTAGCTCTTCAAAGAGCCCTGATTGTACAGTTTGTCTAGAGCTGGTTGTATGGTGTAGCTTTAAACACACAACGTTAACTCCCCGAGGGGGTTCAGCCATGTTCTGTTTTAATGCTTTCTTCTGGTAAATACGGAGCATCACATGGTTTTTACCGTGCGGATACTGTCGGCAGTCTTTTGCTTTTGCAAAGGTCAATTACCTAATATTTTCAAGTGTTTAGAAAGGGTGGGGAAGGCCAGAAACCGCAGGGTTTTTAAAATATACCTCGTTCTCTTCAACTAACCCCCAAACCTCTTCCTTATTTTCCCATGTCGTCAACATACCTGGGAAACAACTTCCGACGTATTGTTCATAGTGAACACACCCGTACAATAACGTCTATGTATTGTTTATTTATTAAAACGAACCAGAAAGTTTCTTAGAAGCCATCGCATTTTTATTAACAAATGAATAAGCATAATATGGTGTTATATCTATTTTTTTTTTAGTTCAACTGTTCGCCATTTTGACAAACACCAAGCTAAGTTATTCTAAAATAAAACGAGGTTCGCACGAAGTAATCGTTTTTTTAGAATAGAAATGAAAGCCTTTTTCTTTCAAAGCGTCAATAAAACCAACATCCATGCAGTAAAACTCGTCTATTAAAAGAACTACGTTAACACAAGATTTGGATCTCACAGTCATTGATTGTATTAATTTTATTGTGAATTCTAAAGTACACGTTGAATGTAAGAACTTACTGAACACTAAAATGTAAGAACTTACTGAACACTAAATTCTTTTGGAACAATAACCGTCTCGCTGCGCTTTTAAACCACGTCAAACTGCAGTTTCTGGTGCGATATGGAATCTTATTGGACCGAATGATTCATAAATATGTAAAGTGTTTGGATAATATGTTGTACAGTAATATGTAAAGTGTTTGGATAATATGTCATACAGTAATATGTAAAGTGTTTGGATAATATGTTATATAATGATATGTAAAGTGTTTGGATAATATGTTGTACAGTAATATGTAAAGTGTTTGGATAATATGTTATACAGTAATATGTAAAGTGTTTGGATAATATGTCATACAGTAATATGTAAAGTGTTTGGATAATATGTTATACAGTAATATGTAAAGTGTTTGGATAATATGTCATACAGTAATATGTAAAGTGTTTGGATAATATGTCATACAGTAATATGTAAAGTGTTTGGATAATATGTCATACAGTAATATGTAAAGTGTTTGGATAATATGTTATACAGTGATATGTAAAGTGTTTGGATAATATGTTATACAGTAATATGTAAAGTGTTTAGATAATATGTCATACAGTAGTATGTATGTAAAGTGTTTGGATAATATGTCATACAGTAATATGTAAAGTGTTTGGATAATATGTCATACAGTAATATGTAAAGTGTTTGGACAATATGTTATACAGTGATATGTAAAGTGTTTGGATAATATGTTATACAGTAATATGTAAAGTGTTTGGATAATATGTTATACAGTAATATGTAAAGTGTTTGGATAATATGTTATACAGTAATATGTAAAGTGTTTGGATAATACAAATTACAATAATATGAAGTGTAGGATAATACAAATTACAATAATATGAAGTGTAGGATAGTACAAAATATATACAATACTATGAAGTACTTTTGGTCATATCATACATAATACAATAGTGCGTTGCTGCAGATGCGAACTTTAGGGCCAAAGGCGATAGTTTAGATATATATGTATATATGTATGTGTGTGTTTGGTTCACGGCGGATTCTCTACCATTCAACGTATATTGCCACCGTTGCTTGACTTATGACTTGAATTATGTGTCACAGCCTTTTTCGAGGAAGGATATTCATATAGCGAAGTTGTTCAATGTTGTAGTCCAAAGATAATAACATTTTCTAGAAAGAAGCTGTCAATGTTCCTTATAGAAACCGAAAAAAACCGAAGAACAGAGCGTTTAGAACAGCTACGGCTCTGAAGCCACATATTTCAACCCATTTTGAATCAATACCCTTATCCGCAAAGTGAAGGCTATGGTTACGAAAGAGAACCCTCCGGCTTAAAGATGGGCACATCTCCTTGTACCATTAACAAGATAGCAAATAATGTTTTGAAGGTGACAACGGATAAATGAGCAAAGTTCACAAACTTCTAGCTATATTTCACTGTCATTGACTGCTGTCATGAAGAAGATGGTCAAAGATACTGGACTCACTGCAATCCTTTTCGGCAGCATATACAAGTACGTGTAAAATTTTCCGTTGTAACTCCAGTGAACTTTCTCGCTTTTGGTTTTCTTAGATGTGGTCTTAGTAGCTGATATCCATGTACAGTAGTGGACCTGTGAAAAGTCTACAAAGATCTCTGTTTTAAGACAGACTTCGCTGTCCTTCTCAGACACTTTTTACAATGCAATATTACTATCAGAGACAGCGCGGAACTATTAATCCTCATTAATGTGCACTAGAATAATACACGTATGTAATTATGTGAAGTACTAAGTCATATGATGTTTAACGACCTACGGTGGGACAAAGGTAAGTCTAAGGACTTACAACGCTAAAGTCCGGGGTTTGATTCTCTGCGTTGGACGCAGAAGATAGCCCAATGTGGCTTTGCTCTAAAACAAACAAGTTATATATAATATCGTGAAGTACTGGAATAATACTGTGTGTAACGTAAAGCATTAGGATACTACTGTATATGTAATACGAGGTACTAGGATAGTATAAATACATATATTTAAGAAACACGAAAACCATGATATTTAAGAAGTATGAAAATGCTGTATACATAACAATTTGGCACGAAACACGTTTAGATTGGACGCGTTCGTGTACCCGTTTATTTTGGATAATGTATACTTGATGATGTTGTTTTTTTTGTCATTATATACTTACTTGTTTCACGGAATAAGGTGTGAGTGGGGATTTAACGCACTTGGATTTTTACAGTATGGGCTCACCTGTATTCAGTAAAAACATGTATTACCAAGTATCATACGGTTATTAAATATTAGTATCTTTGTAATGTTTGTGGAATTTCCTATGACCGCAAATTTAATCATAAACCACCTTGATGCGCTAGATTTCGGAGAAACGACATCGGGACAAAATCCGGTTCAGAGTGAGATAAAGAACTTGTAGGTTCTAGAAGGTCGCATATTACAGACATATATATTGGTATGATTACATGCGTTGGAATAATTACTGAGGTTGCCAATAGGGTTACTTTCTCGTCAGCAGTTGTCATCGAAGGTCTGCTCCTCTATGTGGTGGGTAATCTGATGTAATGAGGGCCCGGCATGGCCAGGTGGTTAGGGCGCTCGACTCGCAATCTGAGGGCCGCGGGTTCGAATCCCCGTCACACCAAACATGCTCGCCCTTTCAGCCGTGGGGGCGTTCTAATGTGACGGTCAGTCCCACTATTCGTTGGTAAAAGAGTAGCCCAAGAGTTGGCGGTGGTTTGTAATGACTAGCTGCCTTCCCTCTAGTCTTTCACCGCTAAATTAGGGACGGCTAGCGCGAAATTTAAAATAAACCAAACCAAACTGATCAGAGTAGTGATACATGCACTTAAAAATGGTGGATTTTCAATGTTTGTTTCATTTCACAGTAAAGTGCTCAACGGGCTATGTGTATTGTGCCCACAGCAGGGATTGTACTACAAATTTTAGCGTTATAAACACTCATGCCTATGGCTAAGCCATCTGGAAACAAAAGTATTGGAAATTGTAGCACGGGTCATAATAATCTAGCAAAAGTTTCGAATCCTTCCCTCTGGCCCAAAAAACTTTTAAACGGACGATTAACACTAACGTAATTGTATTTTGTGTTTAATTTATTCATCTAATTAATTCCTACAAATAAATTTACACCAGTTGGAAAGCTATTTTTGATATTGTCGAATGCTCTCTCGTGTTTGGTACTTGCGTGTTTTTCAGTTAGTTTCATAGCGGTTTTATTTTTAAATACTATCACAATTTTTGTCTACTTTGTAACGTATTTGTGCATAAAACGACCATTGTGACGTGGAGACGGATACGTGCGAAGATGTACGTCATTCATTGTAGGTGGCTTAACGAAATGTTGGTTTACAAGGTCAAAAACGTGAAACGTAGAGAAAGAAGTGTACGTACGCCCCCACACTAATTGATACTGTTAATGTAAATTACGTGAACAGCACATCACGTTTCTTTAATGAACAAAAAGATAATACATGAAATATCGCCATTTCTTTGTGGATTTACAAAAGCAGTAAATCACGTGCTTTCCCCTCGATATCATTGTTATTAGAAATTAGATTTGCATACGTGACCTTAATCGGAACACAATTTTTATTTCTCTTCCATCACGTCATATTTTTTGTAATGACTTGTACAAGATCATTGCATTCGTAGATCTTTCTAGATTCGTTATCGCAATGACCACTGAAACGTCGAAAAATTCCTCTTCTATGAGCTCGAGCCACGAATCTTTTAAGCACCTAGCGACGCCTCTGGATATTAGTACTTTCGATCTGAATATCATCTTGTCCCGTTAGGTGGTCAACTGGCGGTTCGAGATGGTATTTTATCCGGTCCCTATTGTAATTTTTTAATCATATTATATTTTGGCCAAACTGGCAAAACGAAACTGTTACCAAACAAAACCAGTCTCGTGACGGTTCTGGTAACTTTATTCAACTGTTAATTCGGCTATGGTTTAGAATGTAGACAGTAGGAATTTAAATGTAAATTAAGCAAATATTCCTTTGTACTTTATATGGTCATATAAATTCGGCCCACGAGCATAAAGAAGTTGACCATCCCTGCCTTATACCTTTATGTGCACATGGGCTAAACGGCTAACTTAGAGACCCCAGGGCTATAGGTTACTAGTTGTCCGAACTACTAACCAGAGAAAGGCAGTCAGTCGGTAGCACCCGCTGTCACAAGGACCTGTCCAGCTCCTGGAACCAAATAACGTAGGCCCGGCATGGCCAGGTGGTTAGGGCGCTCGACTCGCAATCTGAGGGTCGCTGGTTCGAATCCCCGTCACACCAAACATGTTCGCCCTTTCAGTCGTGGGGGCGTTATAATGTGACGGTCAATCCCACTAGTGATTCGTTGGTAAAAGAGTAGCCCAAAACAAATAACGCTATTAACAATTACTATTATAATGTGACCAAAGCTGAAAGAGTTGGCCATTTTCAGCGCCATCGTGCGTCGAACTTTAAAAATTCTTATTCACAGTCCGGCACATAACCATTACACAAAGCCTTGCATGCGATAGCAAATAATGCCATGAAAAATTTGATGCGTTTATGTTCTAAAGTTTTTTAATGTAGCCTCTATATAATTCCTTTGTAATCAATAACGCTGCTGAATGGTGCCATCAAAAAGCTTGTTCCTTATTGTCATTTGGTTACAGATTTGTTTTCTTGAACGACCTTAATCCCAACTAGTTTGGAATCGGCCGGTAATGTTTTGTTTTGTAAGCTAAGAATATTTACACCCCTGGTGGCTGGCCCAGTCAGCAACCATATAGGACGAACTTGTTCAGTGACAGAGATTCGACCCTCAGATTGCGAGTTAACCACCCTAACCACCAGATCATGTCAGAAGGAAGCATTCGTATAGATTGTTCTTTAATGCCTCGACACCTTAAGGTAACGAAATCCCAATTTTTGACCGAAGTGTGAGTACAGGTTAGTAAAGATTGTGTTAGATTATTACATGTGTAACAAACTGGAATTCAATTATTATTGGCCTGTTATATTCTTTAACACAAGTCCCTTATGGATTTTCAAGAATTAGAAGAGTGTATAGTAATGGTATTTTAACCACATTATATTCGTCGTATCCGTTGCCGACGACGCGTTTCGCTCAATCCAGGGTTATTTATGCCAGCTTCTAAAATACTTTCACACCATAACAGTTGTTGTTGTAACAACTGGCCTATATAAATAGTATTCCGAGCACTACTGTGTTCGTTGTATCCCAACCTTCCTGAAGAGCTCTGGATTGAGCAAAACGCGTCGTCGGAAATGGTGTGACCAATATAGCGTAATTGAAATACTATTATTATACATTATTCTAATTCTAGAAAATCCGTAAGGGACTAAGTTAGGAATGAAGTATTAAAAAAATAGGGTAGGCCTAACATAATGTCTTAAGACAAATATAATTAATTACACCATGCTTAGCCAGCTTCTGAAAGGCATTCACACCCTGACAAGTGTTTTTTTTTTAACCAAACTGAGATCCCCAAAAAGTGTGGTTTTGTTGGGTTTTTTGGTGGCGGTTTTTCCCTACGTTTCTAAAACATTTCCTCATTCACAACACTTCGTGAATGATCACAGATATTCGCGGAAACGGTTGATAGACCTTGATTGCTAGCATAAGTAATATTTAATTCTGTTTAAAGAGGGGATTGCCCTTACCTCGTTGCTACAATGGAACGTCAGAATTAAGATTAAATGGATAATCGTTCTTCTGTATTGAAATTACATGAAATAGCATGTGTGTGTGTGTGTGTGTGTATATATATGTTGTTATGGTATTGACGATTTCTCACTGGACTCTGTGTTTGTAGTCAGCATGGTTATTTCTAAAAAGATCGATTTCACGTTGTCACTCTCAAGTTGATAAGTAGTAAATAAACTAAAGATTATTATTAATGATATAAAACTTCTGCACATATCTTGTTGTGTAACAATATTGAGCGTAACATTTAAAATAAGAAGTCATACGCTACTACCACTACTCATATGTACAAATTCGTAATTGATTCAAGTAAGAATAACACGACGATGCACTTGCCGACTGATGATTTTTTTTCTTCTCGTGTTCAGTAGTTTCTCTGGTTTATTTATAATATAAATTGATTTCTCTCAGAAAACCAACTAGCTGATGCAT
>NW_013665783.1:140292-147062 GCF_000517525.1 Limulus polyphemus | reverse complement strand
GTGCAAGTGGTTTGAACGAATCACGTTGTTTGCTTGTTTGTAATTAAGCAAAAAGCTACACAATGGGCTATCTGTGCTCTGCCCACCACGGGTATCAAAACCCGAATTCTAGCGTTCGTTGTAAATCCGCAGACATACCGCTGTGACACTGCGGGTGGGGGGGGCGAATCACGTTGATGTGTGCTAGTGTACGAGCAGTTTTGGACGAAAGCGGTTTTAGTATTGTTTGCCAACAAAATATAATAAATAGAATGCTCACAGCAAGACACAAAAAAAAGATCTGGCGATTTCGTACGTGTATATTTCATATGTAAAATAGAAGAAGCCAAAGGCCTGCAGCCAACAAAACTACAACCTACAACCCCATAAATCTGTCCAGATTGGCTCCCATTTCCACCTCCTCCAACCTGTTAGCGTAAAGGTAATACCAGTTACCATAGAAACCACTAGCTTCGAGCTATAGCTTTGCATCCCTAATTGTAATTTCTCCACTCAAACATACATCATGACATTCTATTTAAGTCTATTTCCCCCTCTTCCTTTCTATACTACCGCTGTCATTAGTAACCGTTGATTTATTCTGATTAATTAAGATGGCGAAGTTTAATTACACAGACACTGGGTACCCATTGTATTTGTGAAATAAACGCTTTTAGAATTTTTGTTTTTTTCTGTTATATTCTCTCCCTTTTTTCTTTTTGGTTTCGTGTGTGTGTGTGTTAAAAAAAAAATTCCCAGAACTGAACACAAATCAGAGAATGATGTTGACGTAAAACGATATAATACCTGAACAGACACACAGTTTGAATAATTTTCACAACTCTCACATGATTTGCCTGTAATTGGATATCATAACAACTGTAGTATAGTGTGTGGTTGTTGATGATTTAGGCATAAAAAAATTAGAGATGTAAGGATTACGTTGCTGTTTATAATAAATTGATCTCAAATGTACGGGTAATTGATAACTTAACTGACAGATATTTGGATAACGAACTTAACTATTTTACTTTAAGTAAACAAGCCAATTAATTGATATTCGTGATATAACAGAAATTAGATATGTAAGGATTACGTTGCTGTTTATAATAAATTGATCTCAAATGTACGGGTACTATCACGAATATCAATTAATTGGCTCGTAAAATAGTTAAGTTCGTTATCCATATACTGTCAGTTAAATTATCAATAACAGAAAAATGGCTCGTCTATATACTATTGTAATAATGATAAACCTCGGAGAACTTTGACCTTATTATTTTTGCTAAGTAACCGTATAACATGTGACAAAATATATATAAGTAAACCAGAAATGTCGCAGTCTATTCAGTTTTTAGGTAGCATTTAGAGAAACTACTGAACACGAGAAGAAAAAAAATCATCAGTCGGCGAGTGCATCGTCATGTTATTTTTACTTGAATCAATTACGAATTTTTACATATGTGTAGTAGTAGTAGTGGTGGTGGTAGTAGGGTATGACTTCTTATTTTAAATGTTACGTTCAATATTGTTACACAACAAGATATGTGCAGAAGGTTTATATCATTAATAATAACTAGTGAAAAGAATGACTGAATTACTATGTCAGTTATGTAGTCTTTTACTTTCAGTAAAACTAACATGTTTGCATCATAGACCCAGTGAACCAATTTTACAACGAAATAATTGATTTCATGCTATAAGAAATGGATTTACTTGGAATCCTGCGAAAGTAGTGCTTTCCCGCTTAGTAAAATTAGGCAAATAATTTACATGATTTAATGTGGGGCATTCATCTGTCTTAGGTTTAACATCCACACTTTGCTTCTTGACATGGCCAGGTGGTTAGGGCGCTCGACTCGCAATCTGAGGGTCGCGGGTTCGAATCCCCGTCACACCAAACATGCTTGCCCTTTCAGCCGTGGGGGCGTTATAAAGTGACGGTCAATCCCACTATTCGTTGGTAAAAGGGTAGCCCAAGGGTTGGCGGTGGGTGGTGATGACTAGCTGCCTTCCCTCTAGTCTTACACTGCTAAATTAGGGACGGCTAGCGCAGATAGCCCTCGTGTAGCTTTGCGCGAAATTCAAAAAACAAGCAAACAAACAATTGCTTCTTGACGGTTCCTGCACAATCTCAGTGTTAAAAATGCCCCAACTCCAAATAACAACTTGACGTAGGATCTGTGACGATTAGAGAAATCACATTTACAAATCCTTCCTGTCTCAAACGTCGGAGATGCTTCAGTATTCAAGCTGTTTCTAATTTATAGTCAGTGGTTTACGTGACTTTACTGTGAAATTAAGGATTCGTGATTCACGTCCCGTTGCTGTCAAAACGCGCTCCGCACATTGCTACGCTGTAAGAGTGTTGATCAAATCCAACTATTCGATCAGACAAAAGTAGCAAAAAAGTTGGCAGTGAACACTATTGCTTAGCTGCCTTTCCTCGGCCTATCAGTTCCAAATTAGGGACAGCTATGCATAGATAGCCCATTTTTGTAGCTTGGGCAAACGTTCATCTTCAAGCTCTACGTGTTTAGTAAGTTGCACCAACACAGGTACGTTAATCTTCAAGCTCTACGTGTTTAGTAAGTTGCACCAACACAGGTACGTTCAGAAGATTAACGTACCTGTGTTGGTGCAAACTTACTAAACACGTAGAGCTTGAAGAGAGCTCTACGTGTTTAGTAAGTTTGCACCAACACAGGTACGTTAATCTTCGAGCTCTACGTGTTTAGTAAGTTTGCACCAACACAGGTTATATTAAACTTTCTTGGCCACAAAGATGGTTATGAGTAAGTCTGTTGAAGATGTTGATTGTGAATATGAGTCCAGGTTCCTGTCCTCCGGTAAGTTTAAGGATTTACAATGCCAGAATCCGGAGTTCGCTTCCCAAAGGTGGACACAGCAGATAGTCCAATGTGGTTTTACACTAAAACAAACAAACAAGGTTTCGCCGACCAAAACAACCCAGGTAGGGAAAAGACTAGGACGTCTGAATGGTGAGCTTCGTTTATGCTTTGAAGAAAAAATAAAAAAAGCTGGGAGAAGATAAAGGTTTTGTTTGTCTATCAAATGGATGTTTAGTTAAGAAGAACCCGAAGGCTGGAGTGACCTCCTTACTTGCTTCTTTCTTTCAGAATTAGTGTTTGTGGAAAAACAGTGAAGGCTGACAATTCACAAGAGTCAGTCAGGTAAAATAGCCGGAAGGCGATCTGATAAAATAGGAATTGTAGTTAGATTTCTTTGTCATTCTGAAAGTGCTACCAATGCTCCTATGTCAAGTCTTGTTGACGCTGACGAAACGAAACGAGTTTGGTGTACACATGTATCTTAAACGTTTGGGCTTTTAGTAAAATGAACTGAGCACGGTGAAGACTTGACAAGAATAACATCAAAGAGAAACTCTAATTCTATAAGCTAAAACAATGAGATACCTAAACAATAAATTGACTTCCAATTCTTGGAAATGAACTTCAGTCGTTATTGTATGTAATGTAACGATACTGTATGTAATGTAACGATATTGTATGTAATGTAACTGGTGTCTAGACTGTGACTAACTTCTTTCAAAATCTGAATTTTTTGATTCAGTATTATCGAGTTATCAAAATAATGTCATCATTCCTTCTTCTGATCGTGAAGTGTTTGTTGTTGTTGTTTTGGAAAAACTGCAAGTTTTAAATGTTTCATTGTGTTTTTAACACTTCGACGCACATCGTATTTAAGCAATCTTGATTTTTAAATTTCGTTTTGATTTTTATACGATACACATGACGTGATGGGCGTAATGACTTTTAAAATAATATTCTAGTGACGTCCAAAATGCACGTGTAATTAGTAAATTTTTGAAACATGAAAGTTTATGGCTCAGTGGTTTCATTAGATTATTGTTCAGGTACTATTTCATGTAATCGTGCACTGGCAAGTCATTGTCAATTTGTTTCTGTGTTTCGAAAGCTGATAAAGCATGCAACGCATTCCCTCCCCAACAAGGGTAGATTTTTAGGAATGACGTCAACTACAGATTAATTTACCTTTTAGGAGAAACCATTCGGGTCGTTGTGTAATTAGTCAGAATGGACTTATGGTAATACTCCGCAGCCGTATAATACCGGTCATGAACGTTTTGGATCCGGTGAAACATAATCTATCGGATTACGATCTGACATTAAATATCCTTCGAAATACGTTACAGTAATTTTCATGGTTTCCCAAATTGGGAAAATTATATTCGAAAGCTATTCTATTCAGCGTAAAATTATTTATATGCTCTCTAGGTATACAACGAAGGTATAGTAAATGTGACTCGGGTACTGCCTGGGAGATTAAGAAATATCAGTCGTACGTAAATGTTACACAGATTTCAAGAGTTCATCATCGTGTTGGAGGCTAGGTCCTCTGTGTGTGTGTGTGTCAGTTTATCATCATGTAGGAGGCTAGGTTCTGTGTATGTATGTATGTTTCGTATTTCGTCCAATCCCAAGTTTCTAAACGAAACAAATCCTTTGTTGTTGTTTCGGACTTGGTTTATAGACATTTGGAACAGACACGGATAATCAAGAAGTTACATCAACATGTTCAAAACAGAAAGTTTTGTTATGTGTTTGCGGATTCGACTTTATTGCCTTCGTCTTTTCCGCCACGCGTTTTTTTTTTTTCAAATTCCAGTTTTAAATTGCTACACTCTTCGTTGTATTTAAATGTCATTCATTTCTGTCTAAAAGTGAATATTTGATATTTTCGGAATGTTTGTAGTTAAGCACAAAGCTACAGCTACACGATGGACTATCTGTGCTGTGCCCACCACCCGTCAGACCTACCGTTGTAACACTGGGGTTCGGAATGATAATTTTAATGATAACAAATAGTATCTGTCATATAGCAACAAAACTTTGTCATGTAAGCTGCTTTGAACTTGTAGCTCTCCTCTTATTTCGAATGCCCTGAAAGAAGGCATTTCAACAACTAATAAAACATTTGCGTAATCATTTGTTACTCGCAGACAATTGAGAAAGTGCGCAATTTCATTTTTTAAAACGTTTTATAGATTGTGAAGTTAACCACTTGGTTCATTTTTCACTATTTTCTAATTACTGGTCTAAACACCTGGTGACACTGTGTACAAGATTCTGGCACGCGCAGACTCTAGTCTTAATGTTCTTTTATGTGACTTTAGAATGTGGTCAGCTTATAAATACTTTTTTTCGGAGAGAGAATCTTTGTAGGCAAAGTACATGATGTATATTCACAGCGATGTCAAGTTACTTATAGCGTAGTAAATTATGCTAGTATCTTTTGTTTTAAGTAACGAATATCTGATTTATTTTTAAGAGTCATAAATATTTAGGATTTCTTTTTTTTGTTAAGCGTCTTTAAATGAACACTGGAACATTTATGTGGTCTAGCTTATGGTTTTTGTGTCAAAACTGTTAGTAATTTCTACATTTTAATTGCTTAATAAGCATTATGAAGCTAATAGAAGTTTGCTTGCTCTTTTAGAGATTTTAGTAAACAGTATAAAAGGGCAACTGACAAGTTTGTATTACTTTGTTTCTTATGTAACTTACTCCTAATTTGTTATAAACAAGTAAAATATTGTATAGCTACTAAAAGCTTATGTTTTTATACAGTAATTCACACCATGCAAGATTCGGTAATTATTTTAAATATTCAAAAATACACTGAATAATGATGGTTAAACATGCACGAATGTAAATGTTAATATGCTTGGAACTATAAAAAAAAATCTAAACCAGGACCGAATGAGATTCGAATATATATATATATTTTCGTTGATTTGTGTTTGTTTTAGCCAAATAATTTATTTGTATTATGCTTTTCAATTGGTTATTGGATTGTTTCACACTGGCCAGTTTCTTTTCCGTAAAGTCAACCTAAATTACATTACGGCCGGAACTGCTGTTTTCAACTGGGGCAAACTGCATTATCTCCGTCCTGGAAATCGGTTGATCATCTGTAGCTAGCTGATTCGCAACGATGAGTTTGGTAAGGGAAAACCGACAGATGTGATATGTTTGCTCATGCGCTTTGCGAACATGTCAGGTCACCGGAGAAAGGGAGTAGTATTTAATACCTGTTAACGCCCAGAAACTACGTTTTTGACCTGGTCAAGGAAGCTCTTAGTCTAGGTTCCTCAAGTGGACACCATACGGAGCATCTGGTAGGGTCAGCTTCGACACTGCTGGGCTTTGATTCCCGGGGTCGTGGGAAGGAAAGGCGTCCAATAGTGCAGCCATTATATCACTGCTCCCCCTTTTGACCCGGAGTAGAACTACCCCGCCTTGAGAACACTTTCATGCCGTATTGTCCTACTGGTTGTAGCGACTTCATTCCCACCAGGTTTCAGTACAGTGTAGCAGTGGACTGTTCTGAGCATGGAATGGGGTTAACCTACATATTGAATAATTCGGTCTACAAAGACCGACAGAAGCAAGAAATGTCTCGATATATATATGTGTGTTAAATATGCTGTATTGTACCTGATACTTGCGATTGTTTTATCATTACCAACTAATTATAAGACACTTGGCAATCAAACAGTGTAATTTTTTTGTACTTTTGAAACCTCGTGAAAAGAGATGTTAAAAGTTTTAAATGACGTCATAGAACGTGTTTCTTGGAGATGAAATTTTATATGTAGTTGCTATTGATTAATAATAATAATAATAAAAACTTGATTAAGTATGCGGTATACGATATTTAAAGGCTTTTGTTAAAAGTACAGGAAATAGGAACTCTGTGTATATGATGTGTATGTTTGTTGAATC
>NW_013665783.1:125853-139422 GCF_000517525.1 Limulus polyphemus | reverse complement strand
ATAGGATACAGCTTAAAGTAAAAACTATACTATATGTGACACTAAATGCAGAGCTTAAACGTTAGTCGTGTTATTCGTGTATAGGATACAGCTTAAAGTAAAAACTATACTATATGTGACACTAAATGCAGAGCTTAAACGTTAGTCGTGTTATTCGTGTATAGGATACAGCTTAAAGTAAAAACTATACTATATGTGACACTAAATGCAGAGCTTAAACGTTAGTCGTGTTATTCGTGTATAGGATACAGCTTAAAGAGAAAGGTGTATGATTTGTGACACTAAATGTAGAGCTTAAAATTAATAATTTTTTATTCTTCTATAGGAAATTCTCAACTTTCTCGAAGAGAATTTTCACAATGTTCAATAAGAGTACGTTGACCCGTTGATGTTTCAAGAAAAGTTTTCTGTAAATTATTTCGAAATGATATACGTATGTTTTTGGCGAATCTCTTTCATTGTTTGTTTTGTTGTTGTTTTTTGTAATTAAAGAGTGATTGGCGTGTGTTGTGTTCTGGAAATAGCATCCATTGTTTCGTCTTGTAAATAACATACCAGATTTATAACTTTTAATCGAATTTGAAAGGTGTAACTTCTAGCGGTTCATTTTTATTACTTGTAATAGAAGCCAAAACTACAAGTTTTTAATGCGTTTACTACAAAACAATTAGTATTATATTGCTTATATGTATAGAAACAATACAACTGTAACTTTTTTTTTCTCTGACAACTTGCAAACCTAACTCTTGTTTTTTGAAATAATTACGAAATTTATTATTTAATCTGTACAGAGAAGCACTATAGGATGTTATGATATTGTGAACCTTAGTATGTACAGAGAAGCACTGTAGGATGTTATGATATTGTGAACCTTAGTATGTACAAAGAAGCACTATAGGATGCTATGATATTGTGAACCTTAGCATGTACAGAGAAGCACTATAGGATGTTATGATATTGTGAACCTTAGTATGTACAGAGAAGCACTATAGGATGTTATGATATTGTGAACCTTAGTAAGTACAGAGAAGCACTACAGGATGTTATGATATTGTGAACCTTAGTAAGTACAGAGAAGCACTATAGGATGTTATGATACTGTGAACCTTAGTAAGTACTCTCACGCACCCTTTAGTACACACAAATACTTTTGTACAGCGTAAGTTACCACGTGTCTCATTACAGTAAAGGAGAGGAAAACTAACAACGATTTAAACTTAAGTGCATGAAAACTCTGATAATGAACTAAAGCGGAACAACAAGCCGAACAAACTTGTGGAAGAATTTAAGTTGGCAAGTATTTAATGTAATATTAGGGATACACCATAGGATATGCTGTTAAGAATCCCTGCAGGTATCGTAAGATATATAAAAGTTTCGCCTTTTCGTTTCTTCTTTTAGCATGTTCAGAAGTTCGTTACTTCTCCACATATGACACCATCATGTTCATTTGTATTTAATGACACTCACTTTCTTCCCACAACAGTAAATCTTACTCCCTTTAGTGCCATACTCCCGAAACAGCAATTCTTACTCCATTTAGTGCTATACTCCTACAACAATAATTCTTACTCCTTTAGTAGTATACTCCCGCAACAGTATTTCTTACCCCATTTAGTGCTATACTCTCACAACAATAATTCTTACTCCATTTAGTGGTATACTCCTACAACAGTAATTCTTACTCCTTTAGTGCTATACTCCAACAACAATAATTATTACTCCCTTTAGTGCTATACTCCAACAACACTAATTCTTACTCCTTTAAAGCTATACTCTCACAACAGTAATTCTTACTCCCTTTAGTGCTATACTCTCACAACAATAATTCTTACTCCATTTAGTGCTATACTCCTACAACAGTAATTCTTGCTCGTTTAGTGCTATACTCTTACAACAATAATTCTTATTCGTTTAGTGCTATACTCCCACAACAGTAATTCTTACTCCTTTAGTACTATACTATCACAACAGTAATTCTTACTCCTTTAGTGCTATACTATCACAATAGTAATTCTTACTTCTTTAGTGCTATACTCTCACAATAGTAATTTTTACTCCCTTTAGTGCTATACTCCCACAACAGTAATTCTTACTCCATTTAGTGCTTTACAACTATAATAATGTAATTTTGTTTTGCTCTTTGAATCACAAAACGTGAAAACTTCAAATGTTTAATATTGTCCGTTTATATTACAATGTTACATCTTATTAAATGTATTCCAACTTGTCGGAAGATACGTTACGTGAATTCTGTTTTTTTTTTCTTTGATTGACTAAAAAAACTATAATGTCTGAAACAACTCTCGTTTCTTTTATCTTAAACTCACTATTTTTGTTCATTTAATATTCCTCAAACTTGTTTATAAAATTTAGGAACTTTGTAAACCTTGAATATTTCATGTTAAAGCTCAAACTCTTGTACATGAACACCATGAGCAGTATTTAACCAATACCTTCAGCTCCATCCTATATTGAAAGTATCACACATTTTTGTTGCAGTTTTGGGGCTATATCTGTAGTGATTTATATCTCGGGGGTAAAACACTGAAATTGGAAGAATGTAACATTAGTAGGCTGTTAACACACATGCTACGTTACGTTCCAATTCTACTTGGACCTTTGCTTGCTGCTTTTAATTTTTAAATGACTTGAATTAGTTGAGATAGGATTTACTAGCTGCCCAACATGAATTTCCTACTAGCCAAATACATGCTTCTAATCCTCCAATCAGAGTTATGTTTAGAAGCACCTAGTTACTTCTGCAGAACTAATCTGCCCTAATAAATCAGGCCACTGGCTAGCAGGAAGCGTTTGAGAGCGTTCTTGGTGCTTATGCAGCTGGAGCGCGGGAAGACTATTTTGATACGATGTTTGGGGAGGGGGGAGACGACGAAAGGATGGTAGATATGCGAAACGCAGTTACTGAGAGAGGTCATGTCACGATTCCTGGATGACACGACAATTACGATTTGAGTCTGCATTTAATCTTGAGTCAATATATTTCCTTGCTTATATGTTAATAAAACAATGAAATTATTAAAACGTTTATATTATTATTTGTATGACGCTGTAATCACGCGGAGATAGGAAGAATGATAGAAAATAGCCATTAATGGTTGATTGTTATTAATATCGATTCCCCCGCTGGGACAACGGTAAGTCTACGAACTTGAAAGGTAAAATCCGGGGTTCGATTCGCTGTAGTAGACAAAGAAGATACCCTAGTTTGACTTTGCTCTAAAACACAAACAAGCAAGCTAATAACGAATATAATAAACAGTGTGGACATCTTGCACTTGCTATGTTTGGACTTTTTTGTTATTACAAGAGTTTCCGCCATGCATTCCATACTATATTTGTGTCATTCATGGAGTGATGAGTTATGAAAGTCAACGAATTTGCCCTACAGGGTGAGATTATAGCGAAACCTAAATTCGTAATGTTCTTAGCATGATATAAATGTACAACCTCTGCACATTTCTCATGCTTACACTTGATAATGTCTACTCGCTGCTCCGTTCCCAACTAGATGACACTTTGGTTCAGATTGATCGCAATTATTACTTGAAATACAACCAAATTAGTATAGTTAGCGTCTTTATTAGGGAGTTTCCTATACCTCACCTTTATATGTTGAATATACCATATAATACGGTCAGTATTATTCAGGCAAGAAATAGTAGGGTTTGTTAAAGAATAATGACTGGACAGTGGTCAGTCAATTACTTGGTAGGTAGTTCGGTTTAAAAATGATGACACAAAAGCGTTCAGAGGGCCTTTGCGCTTGCGCGTTATCGCTGGCAGGCTGGCTGTCAGTAGTGAAATAGACCGCGTAAGAAAACATGTGAAGCACGTGACTGGCTCCTTGTTTGTCTTGGGGAAGCGATCGAGCCGATATGACTCCTGGCTGAGATTAACAGTTAGAAGATATTTGAAGCTGCACGTGATAACGAGAATTTGAGCCGTAAACAACAGAGGGAAGTCTTGCCAGACTTTACTGCTGTTTCTAATGTTTATTTCCAGAAGAGAATTTGGTCACGTGACGTAGCAGGCCCGTGTTTACGGTGTATTTTATTAGGGTTTGGCTAGTATGAATCGTGAAAAAAAAATACATTTTTATATCGTGAATAGCTCAGATGCTAAGATAAATTATTTTTGAGATATTATTTAACAGAGGAAGAAAAAAATAATCTGGAATAGCTCGGAAGCTAAGATAAATTACACAGGCCTGCGAATTTAAACTTTATAAAAGTTGTTTTGGTTTTAATAACACATTTTTCATAATTCAGCTACGCAGGTTTCGAAAATAACCTTTTTTTTTATATCGCGTAAAAATTTTTTACAAATCGGGAAGAAGAAAAAAGCTCTTACTTCTACCAAATTATTATTTCGTTTGTCATAATGAGCATTTTTATCATTCTGTTTGTTAGCAAAAATACAAATCAACTGAAGAAAAGGGAAGAACATTGATGTCAAACAAATATGCATCCTCATTCATCCTGATCTTTTTTTGTGTGTGAAATCTACGTCTTTCAGTCTCAAAACTACGTATTGTGGTCTTTTTTTATGTATTGCGTTATGGAGTTTTTGTGAAAAATCTGCACCTGATGGAGAAAAATAGATATCATATTCGGATTCAACGTACAGGAATTATTGTAGAACATGTAAAAATTTCAAGACAATAAAACCATCGCAGACCCGTGTTACTTTTGAGATATGATTTAACAGAAGAAAAAAAGACACGTTTTATATCGGGAATAGCTCGGAAGCTAAGACTCGGTAGTAGATAATCTTCGTGAAAGATTCACTGTAGCGCTACGTCATCAGATACGCCCGGCATGGCCAGGTGGTTAGGGCGCTCGACTCGCAATCTGAGGATCGCGTGTTCGAATACCCGTCACACCAAACATGCTCGCCCTTTAGGCCGTTATAAAGTGACGTTCAATCCCACTATTCGTTGGTAAAATAGTAGCCGAAGAGTTGGCGGTGGGTGGTGTTAACTAGCTGCCCTCCCTCTACTCTTACACTGCTAAATTAGGGACGGCTAGGACAGATAGCCCTCGTGTAGCTTTGCGCGAAATTCAAAAACAAACAAACGTCATCAGATAGTTTTTACGTAGCTTTGGTTAAAAACACCTATGCCCCATGCGTGTTTTGACCGAACACAGATATTCAGTATTTGTGAAAATTATTAGTTATTGGCACATACTCAAAGCATCTATAACCTCGCGAATTCTTTAAATATATTCATGCATAACACAGGAAAAATATTTGGAGATAACAGATAAAGTTAAGCTACTAAATACTATATTATTTCATCGTAGTATAGGTGTAGGATGAGTTAGAATGAACAAGACACAATCATTGTCTTTTCTTCCAAGAATAATAATTACTCATTAGGGACAAATGTACTACTAAACGAAAACCTGTTCTTATCATATATTTATAAGTATAATCTATTATGTAAGTGTCCTTTAAAATAGCTACTGTTTTACCATACATAAAGAACAAGAAATATTCTTGCAACAAAAAATATTCGAAACTTGTAAAGCGAACTTCGTTGTTAATTAATATTTTTTGTTACTGTTCTAATAAAGTTAAAAATAAAAAAAAATGGTTTGTTTAAAATCCTCTGAAGTTTTTGTGAAACTTTGATTATTTTCCTTTATGTATGGTTTTTCTCTGTTAGTCCATGACATGGTGGTTAGGGCACTCTGCGGGTTCGAATCCCCCGTCTCGCCAAACATGCACGCTCTTTCAGCTGCGAGGCGTTATGATGTAACGATCAATCCCACTATTCGTTGGTAAAAGAGTAGTCCTATAGTCTTTTACTGTTAAGTTAGGGACGGCTAGCACAGATAGTCCTCGTGTAGCTTTTTGTGAATTTCATAACAAACCAAATCAGTGCCGACGAGGCCTCTCGCTTAATATCAGGACTCATCAAGCCGGCTCGGATACGATAGACAAAGGAATGGTCTAAGCTCTGTTTATAACATCAACTTTCTAAAACAACGACTGTTATGGTGTGATTTATATTGATTGATTGGTGTTAATTGTAAATATTTTCAGTTTTGTTTGAATCATTTACAAATCAGATTTTTTATGATAAGAATCAATAACACAATAATATATATTTTACTTCTGACACTGACTATTTATTTTTATTTGAATTAACTTTACTGTCAATTAGCACACGAGTAAATAGTCAGATGAAGTTAAGGCATTTGGAAGAAAATTTTTTATCAGGGTGTAGATTTTGCGAAGTTTGAGCGTTCAGACAAAAGAAAAAAAAGAGAAAACTTAATTCTTTAATGCACATACATAACGCGTTTGTTCTAATTTCAGTTGTTTCCTTTTCATGCGTGGTGCCATCTTTTCCCAGTAAATCATGGAATGAGGTCCTGCTCACATGCTTAATTAACTAAGTAATCAAATACTGAGAAAGGCGACCCGGGGCAACATTTACCTCAAGTTGTTAGAAGGTTTGTTTACTTCAACTTTCAACAATAGGAACATTCTTTTCAAATGTGAAGTGGCTTGTTTTACACTAGTCGTCTTTTTCCAGCCATGAATCGACCTAATCAGAGCCCGTGTTTGCTGTTACTGAGACTTTTTTTTGTCCTGTGAAATTGGGTGGTAGTTGTTACATTTGTGCACAGAAGCAGCTTAAGTTATAATATGTTTCCGCAGCTGACCTTTTGACAGCTTCGCCGCTTCTGGTGAAGAATTCCCGAATTCGAGTGAAATAGGATGTCATAAAACACTGAACCTTCCACTGTTAGTTGTCTTGTTTTTTTTTTTCATTGCTCAACCATTGCACATGGATCACAAATGTGATTGGCGAATGAAACATTTTCCGTCAGCACTGATAGCAGTTAAATTTGTGGGTGACCTTCGATGCACCATATGCTGGGTGATCTCTACTTCACCCCACATCCTTTCCTTCTCCAGGAGTGAATGATGGAGTACGTGAACTAATTGATGTACTAAGCAAAATTTGGTTCACCAGACCCACGAGAATAAACCCTACAATCCCTGTTGTGTATTGGAATATATGCCCGTATTTCTGCTCTATTTTTATATCTTAAAATACCACACAAGTTCCAGACTTGTACTCTATCATTTAACGATTAGAGTATTTTAGTAAGATACACGTGTTTTGTTGTAATCCGTGGAATGCAGATATTGTAATACTTTCGTCAGTTACAAATCAGCAATATTGCGAGCTCACAGAAGACGATAATTTTTTTCGATTACATATAAATTAGTAATGGTAATCCAGGATACGAGTCTATGGAAGCCAATACTTTTGTCAGTTACTTATAAATTTAATAATACGTTCCAGAATAGGAGTTTTCAGAAGGGATACCTTATTTCTTTAATTACAAATTACATATTAATTACTAATGAAGTTTCAGGAGGAGAGTCCACGAACCTGATTCTCTAGCACATTTTTGTGTGTTTATAAACAAGAATCAAACACAAACATATCGGGTTTTATTATACACCAAGTTATCAAAGCACGAAACTTCATAACATGGCGTAAATAATCTAAAACGTTTTAGATGCATTTTTTCGCGTGATGAAACAGGATATCTTTCGTATTTCACCGTATATTTAGAAATGACTGTTTTTGTTGTTGTTTTATGTTAGGAAACACAATCAATAGTTTGATGAATCAACATATTGAAGTATTTGGCTTCAGTTAGTTCGAAAAAAAAATCAATATTAAAAATACGTAGTAACTTTTATTGTACTTCTTTCTCATACAGTAGTTGCCAACCCCAATGTCTCAGCGGTAAGTTTGAGGGCTTGTATAGCTAAAATAGGGTTTTGATACCCGCGGTGGGCAGAGCACAGATAGCCCTTTGTGTAGCTTTTTGCTTTACAACAAACTTATCCAATAATAAAAAATTGGAGGCATTCTTTTTTTTTGAAGGATGCATATATTTTATCTAACGCCCCCAAAAAGCCATAGGAAAAGTAATCTTATTTGTGTCATATTAGATAGCATATGTTTTTAACGTTTCCTCTAGACTGAAATAAAAATATCAGATTTTTCCTCAACACCAAAATACAAACGGAAGGAATAAAATTACATATCAACATTAACCATCGTTTTAAATATTCATGATTTCTTAGAACACTGTAACCACAAAAATATGGCAGCTATCTGGGCCTTGTGTTAAGGAGTAGAATAGAATGATAATATATTGTTGATCGTAAACCATTTGTAAAAATTACGTCATGATTGACCCTGCATGGCCAGGTGGTTAGGGAGTTTGACTCGCAAGCTGCGGGTTCGAATTCCCGTCCCACCAAACATGCTCGCCCTTTCAGTCGTGGGGGCGTTATAATGTGACGGTCAATCCCACTATTCGTTGGTAAAAGAGAGTAGCCCAAAAGTTGGCGGTGGGTGGTGATGACTAGCTGCCTTCCCTCTAGTCTTTCACTGCTATATTAGGAACGGCTAGCGCGAAATTCAAAACAAACTAATTATCTCGATTCCGCTTACCCAGAATGTATTTCATGTATAATTGTGTTACGTAATGTTTATTTATCAATTTATTTTATGATTTTCAAGGAACGCCAGTCAACAGGGTTCCGATTATGGCCAAGCAGGTATTGGACCTATATGAACTCTACAAATTGGTGGTTGCAAGAGGAGGTCTGGTGGAGGTTATCAATAAAAAGATATGGAGAGAAATCACCAAGGGTCTCAATCTTCCGTCTTCTATTACCAGTGCTGCATTTACATTACGCACGCAGTAAGTCACGCCCTCTTCTGTTTTTCAATGAATTTAATTATGGTCGGGAAAAATATACTTTAAAAAATTAAATCTTCTAATGTATTAGGCAATTGAAGTAAATTTAGATATTCAAATGTTCAGATAGTAACTTTATTTTATATACATGAATGAAAGCAAATCAAGATCTGAATATAGACCAAGAATTTATAAGCATGCACTGACCTAACCAACAAACGGTTTGGTAAATATGCCATCCGGAGGTTAAGACATATACAACACCAGATATATGATTTTATTTATAACATCCGCCAGAAGGATCATGTAATAAATCGCCACTGATTTTTTAACAAATGCACAACATTTAACTAAAATTACTCTTACGTTTTTTTTTTAATTGGTGCAGGTTGTTGGAATAGACTTTGAATTTACTGAATGAAAAATATACCCATGAGTCACCAAACCGTTTGGGATGACTAAAATTATTATTTACTAAAATACTTTTTATTTTTAAAAATAAAATATTAACATTTTAAGATTATTTTTGAAATAACACAGTATTACCTTTAATATATATATATATATACATATTGCGTGTCCGTGAAGACTACACATGTATCTTTGGTAATTTCAAATGTTAAATTACTAATCTCACGTAGGAATGATCGAGAAATCTTACCTTTGCAAATATGAGATTGAAAACTGCTAGTGAAGCATGGGAAATAGTTAGTGTCTCTACACACACGCGCGCACATGAAAACTGTTTTTTCTATAGCTGTTGTCGGAATTTTGAAAAATATGAATATGATACTAGTTGTTGCAGATTTATGACTCGAATAGCGACTACGCAACTATTACAAAAGTAGCTTAGTTATTAACACTCGCAATCCCATTAAATAACTGCTCCATCTGTCTTAAATACCATTTATCCTAGAACTAGGCCCGGGATGGCCAGGTGTTTAGGGCGTTCGACTCGCAATCTCCGGGTAGCGGGTTCGAATCCCCGTCACACCAAACATGCTCGCCCTTTCAGCCGTGGGGGCATTATAACGTGACGGTCAATTCCACTGTTCGTTGGTAAAAGAGTAGCCCAAGGGTTGGCGGTGGGTGGTGATTACTAGCTGCCTTCCCTCTAGTCTTACACCGCTAAATTAGGGACGGCTAGCGCAGATAGCCCTCGTGTAGCTTTTGCGCGAGATTAATAACAAACCAAACCAATCCTAGAACTTTATAGATTGGACTAAGACTATCATAACCAACACATCAACAAGACGAAGTACAAATCTTCACCATACATTGTACCTTACTAAACGTAGTGAACACCAAAACAACTAACTGTCAAAGATTGGTCCTTGATCAACTTAGATATCCCCTTTTGCTGAGTTTGTTTTGTTTTCTTGTTCATTAATTTTGTCTCATGGCTGTTGTATGTCGGTTCATGACGGTTATAATCCTCTCTACTGATAAATCTAATGGAATTAATTTGAAAATAGAATTGTATCGTGTATTAAAAATGCCTTACCTTATAACTAAAATTATTCACAATCAAAATGAGGCTGCCATCCGCTTGTTTTAATCAAGTATCACCATACGCTGTAGTATTATGACACGCATGTCGCGCCATCTATTATAGAACGTGAACAAGATTTAGACTTTTTTTTTTTTAAATTAATTATTTCCATTTCTATAAGTTGTGCTCTTAAAGCTTCAAAGTTTACAGTACAGAAGGTGTGCAGGAAATGTCTGCCAGTGACAACTATGATATTTATGTTTTTTTTTTCTTTGCGGGGGGGGGGGCGTTTCTTTGACAACTCGTGGAATTAGTCATCTCACGAAAATTAATATTTGGGGAAAAACTACACATAAATCTGCTAAAGTTGTTCTCGTCTAGTAATCACCAGGCAACAAAAGGTTTCGAGCGGGCGCATATGATGTTCCACTTAAAAGACCTAGCGGTAATGTTTAGAATAATAACTTGTACAATAATTTGATCCTATTGATCGTATGCAAATTTTACGGAGGAAATAAAAGTATTTGACGACTCCCCCTGTAGGGCACTTCGGGACTAGCCTTAGGATTTCAAAGGCACAGCGGCGTGTCGAATCTCCTTAATTACTTGCTTTGTTCTAATTCCGCTGCCGCTAGCTGGTTCTTACCATTATTTGGAGTTACAGACATCGGAAGAAAGTGGGTGGTAGTTGGGTATAGTGATTGGTTGTCCCACGGGCTAAGCCCGGAGGTTTCTAGGTTTAGGGAAACTCCAATAAGACAATAGAACAAAGAAATGGAAGAAAGAAACGTACAAAATTATAGATGTATTTGTGTATGAGGTTCTGAACTAGTGTTTGATTTTCGGCTGTAACCCTACAGATGATGATGTTGTTCAACGCATCGTTTTCTTTCATTCTTCGTGATTGTACTAAAACTGGTGTTTAAAGTACACTTAATACCCAAAACTGAAATTAAATATTCTGTTGTTGCTGTTTTTTTTTCCTTCTTCTTCTTTTTAACAGGAAGTTGCGTTACAGTCTTCCTGCTCGTAAAGAGCAGTCAGATAAGATTATCATGAAAAGTGACGTTAATCAGGGTTTATCATTCAACGAAGTTCACTTTCACAAGAGAAAATTCATATATTATAAACAAAAGACAACTGAAGCAGTCACAGTATTTATGTCACAAGTTTAAGTTCTCTAAGGATTATTCACCAATTTTAACAGATGGTGGTTATTGAGTTCCGAGATCAAACGCACGCCATCACGTCGAAAAGGGGCTTTTTTTTGTAATTAAATACCATGCAACTTTGAAAAAGAAATTACCGAGATTTATGCACGTTTTTCACAGCTGCTACTTTGATCTTTTTACCAGAATATGATGCTTTGAGTCTCCTTGTAAGTTTACTTTTGTTTGATATCGTCTAAAATGAAAATAAACCGGCTTTCATGATGTTTAATGATCTTAGACTCGTGTTCTCCAGCGTATGTTTTATTGATTTCGGAAGAAGAATACGACATCAAAATGTCGTATTATGGGAAATTTATGTTGTCAAAATATATATTACAAAGGAAAAATAACCAGACCGAAAGACTGAGATATGAGTTATATTAAATAGCAGTTTTTTGTTTGTATTATGAATCATAGGGTTTATCGGGATATTAAAGATCACGATCGGATTAATGACGTTACGTAGTATACTAAGATGAGTCATAATCACATCATGACATACAGTAACGAAGAATTACAAACTGGAGTGTCCCATAATTCTCGGTAGATTGTGAGTCTGCTGCCCTACGTTGTTGAAAATTCTAATTTGATTACAAAGTAGAAGAAAAAAACTCCAGGGATTACAATGACGTCGCCAGGGTATGACTCACCCAATAGCTTGTTACATGAGTAGTAACATGTTTTACATATTGTCATACATATAGTACGCAGCACGTTTCCTTTTTGTTTAAGTAGCAATGTAAATTTAATATTCGTTTCGTTTTCTTTACTGTACGTATGAAGGCATAAAATTCATAACTGGATCATTAAAATAAAATGCGCATGCGTGCTATTTTTTGTAGATTCTTTAGCAGTTCCGTTGAAAGACTGGTAAAGGCTTATGAATAAAATATAAATAAGTAAAAAGTCCCGAATGTAGTATTAACAAGATTATTAAAAATTGTTAATATAAAAGGGGGGGGGGAATGGAGATATTCACAAAATTACAGAAACAAAATAGGTAGCTTAAAGTGAAAATTCAATCACATAAAAAATAAACGAGCAAAACTAAGGTTTGAGACATAGTATTAACATTATTTTCTCAAGCTACAAATCTCTATTTTGACTCTAATAGCCCCCCCCCCCCCAGTGGCACAGCTGTATGTCTGCGGACTTACAACGCTAGAAACCGGGTTTCGATACCCGTGGTGGGCAGAGCACAGATAGCCCATTGTGTAGCTTTGTGCTTAATAACGACCAACGAACTGTTTAATGCTGGAGATTTCCATTTCCCGCATGAACACTACACAGAAATAAGTACAGTTATACACTCGTAAGTTGTTTCCCAACTCGATCATTGATTGAGTAACCAGATTATCCTTTGTAAACTCTGTGACGGCTAATAACATTTAAAGCTTCTTGTACCAAATATTGGGACAAATAATTAACACTAGGTAGGCGTAATACACGTGATTCTGTGACTTTCTAGCATGCGCGTTAAACTTCCTTCTCATTCGTGTAATGTAAGGAAGCACATTATGCTAATATAATAATAAGTTGGCAAATAACGATTTATAAACATAATGATGTGATTTGGAGGGGGGGGGGGCATAATACATGTTTGGACAAAATAGTCTTCGGTCTTCTTGGAGAGCACACCTGAAGAAACGTGTGGTATGTTCTCCCCAAAATAAATCACTTTATTATGCTTTAAATCGTTGTTTGCCAACATATTATTATTATCTAAAGTAAGATAATTAACACACAGACTCCCTTAAAAACTGATACCTGTGTAACGCTTACAACACTTTTCGTGTACTACCAATTTTAATTTTATACCTAAACAGGGCCATTTAAATTTAAATATTCGAGGGGGATTGGGTGTTCAAGCCTGACCTTGTGACTATAAACAGTGTATATCTTACGATCTAACTTTAGTAATATTTTCACAATGCGATAAATGTCGACCACAGTTCAAGTAACTTGTTACCACGAATACAGTCGTTATGTGGGACTTATTTCATTTGTGGTCAAAATGTGGTACTGGCAAAACTCGCGTTACTTCGCATGTCAACAAATTGGTAAGCTCCTGTTATTTTATGATTGATTTAGACACCAC
>NW_013665783.1:119959-125825 GCF_000517525.1 Limulus polyphemus | reverse complement strand
AGCAAGCCTTCGATTTCAAAACAAAACGAGATTCAAGATAATTATGAAATTTCTAACTTCTATACGTTCTCAAGGTGTGTGACCTTATTATAAATAAATTCGGTAAATACATTTTTTATGGGGGGTAATAAACAATCGCCTAATCTTTATATTATCCAAGAATTAAAATTAAGGACAGGTATGAACGTTATCTCTCAATAATTATATTCGTTTAAATATTTTTTAGGTAAGAACAATTTTTAAAGCAAATACAAGTGAATTTGTATTAATTTGTTTTAACTTCGTGACATGATGGGCATATTTCAACTAGTCTTAACATTTTCGGAGAAGATATACTTTGAAATGTTGCTTTCAAAAATATTAAAACAAATAATACTTTCCGGAGATAATTTCCGTGTTTAAACGAAGGCGATACACTTGTCAAGTTTCACTCAAACCATACAAATTGTTCAAACCAAGTACAAGATCAAGATCATGGTCAATCAATGAAGTTCTTAATTGTCCTATACCCAGAAGAAGAATAAAATACACGAAATCTATCATCACGAAAGCAACCAGCTTGGCACAGTCTAAAAATAATAAATCTTAATCTTTAATTCTGCAGAGAAATATTTAAAAGACTGCACTAAAAACGCATATTAAGATATGTTCCACAACTTTACTTGAGGAGAACTATGTATCGACAAGGGCTTGATCAGGATCTGGGAGGGTCAGGTGCTATGTAGGCCTAATATTGATCAGGATCTGGGAGGGTCAGGTGCTATGTAGGCCTAATATTGATCAGGATCTGGGAGGGTCAGGTGCTATGTAGGCCTAATATTGATCAGGATCTGGGAGGGTCAGGTGCTATGTAGGCCTAATATTAAAAGGTTAAAATTCAAGGAGTTTGTGCCTATATTTAAAATATTAAAATTCACAAACGAACAACTTTTTATTATGCACAATTCAAATCTTTATTTAAACCGATCAATGGTTGTAAAAGTCACTCTACATGTTTCAATGTGGTTTCACGTCATCTTCAGAAGTATGAAAAATAGTTACTGTGTGCAATACAAGTACAAAAACCATGGTCATGTGACTACTAGTTTACGCATCTTTTTAATGAGGCAAGTTAGCGAATAACCACATAGAAAAGAAATGGTTCCTTATATAACAATTTCTAATATAGAAAAGCTAATGCGTTTTGTTAACAATGCGTTTCAACAATGGCTTTTATGCCATGTTGCTTAGCAACAAAAGTATATAGGTTATACTTTTATGCTAAAATGAGTTCAGAATACACACACTATCAACCTAATAACCCGAGCGAAGCCGGGTACTTTATCTAGTATTAAATAAAACTGAAGATGAAATAAATCTAATGGAGAAAACGGGTATATATAAAGTTCAATGTGAATGTGGTCGTGCGTACGTTGGTCAAACTAGAAGGAACTTAAAATTTAGAATAAATTAACATAAGACATTTATGTTAAAATCTAAAGTGTAAACTCCGCATTAGCTGAACTTGTACAGTATACCTGACATATCATCCAGTGGGAAAAAAACGGTTATTTTGGCTCAACCGAATAATATGACTGCTAGAAATATTAAGGAAACTATTGAAATAATGAAACACAGAAAAAACAACTTGATCTTAAACAAGAATGAAGGATTAGAAAATCAGAAAGTATGTAGATGGTGTGACCTTCTTTTTTGAATTTTCCAGAAAGCACAAGCACGCACAGAGTGTGTTACAGAAGTTAATTGTCTCGCTCTTAAATCTCTCTCTGTGTAGACAACACACATTAATGATTTATAACACCAAAACACTGGGGGTTCTTTGACAGTCTTTGTGCCATGTTGTCCACACTGTTCATATGATTAGTACGGTAATCAGAAACAGATGAAAATTGAAAAGAATTATTGTACTGTCGTATTACAACTGCCATTTGAACCACCCACTCTATATAACATAGGGAGAGACGGAGTAAGACACAACATTAGTAGCCACAGATTTCTAATAGAATATCCTTCTTACATCCTGCTAGTTTTATAACGTAATAGTTGTAATAGTGGGAACTGTGATGGATTCTGAAATCCACAATGTTGGGCAGTTCAAACAACTTTATCTTTATAAATAATTCTGTATAGTGGGTGGGGCAACCGTATAATATCAACTACACCAAATGTATAGTAATTGTTCCCCACCCTGTATTTAGAGAGAGAGAGTTGTACATCCGTTGGCTTTCATCCGTCTTCTGTTTCACAATTTCCTGCGTTGTACGAATAAGTTGATAAATATTCATTTTATTGGCAGCTTACGTTCTAATGATCTTGCCACTTACTTTAGAACTGTGTGAAAAAGCTTAGTACTGACTGAATTTACTAGAATTCGGTTATGGCCACCCTACCGGAACTTTCGGACCGACATGGTTTGGATAAAAATAGTCGGAGATTACCCAGTCTGACAATAAAATGGAACTTAAACCAGAGACACTTGGGAGTGTATTACTTTCGAACGAAAAAATGAAATAAGTAGAACGGTAACTTTCGCCCAGAGAAATTTCCCGTTTACTTATTAAAAGTCGTTCTTCTGATTTCCAGTTCTGTAATTATGAAGATGTGTGTGTGAAAGTAGAAGGATTAGCTACCCAAATGGGAATATTTCCATAGCGAGTTTTTCCCCGGCTTAACAATTATGATCAAATTACTTCTTAATTAGCCCATTTTTTTCATAGATCGTGTACTGGTTTATGATCCTAATTATTGCTAATTATATTGAGACTTTATGGTGTTTAACCCATACTGATTTGTCAATCTTTATTTCTACATATAGCATCTGCAGTTGAAATAGCCCAACCTAAAAATGAATAATTTATACGAATGCACTAAATTTATTGTTTTATCTGACAAGAGGGATTTTTTTTTCAATCATTGCAAAATAATAAAGTCATCGCTGTGGAAACCTTTATGCATATACAGAGATTTATTTACTACTTGTTTTAAACAACTTTGGTTAGGTAAGTATCAGCTGTGTGTATTATTGTTGTTTGGTTATGAAACCTGCGGCGACAAGAACATAAAAAAAAACACCTGAAGAATTTGTGAGTGATGTTCTCAATGTGTTTTACTCCACCAGATACTTCAATATATTACAGAGGATCTAAGACAGGTGAAGAGAAATGTCTCAACCAAATAATATACAAGTTCTCTTTAACGGAATATTTCTGTCTGCATGATTTGTTGCTATAAGTTGGGAGGATGTAAATATCTCTAATTAAAGCAGTAATCAAAAGAGGAGTTAATAATTATTATTTTGCTGTTGGTCATGGCCTAGTGGCTATCATACTGGTCTGTGGACACGAAGTACTATGGTTCGCACCCCGTTGCTGCAAAATCGCGTTCTGCATTTTGACACCATGTGCGTATTATAAAAGTAACTGTCTAATCCAATGTTGGGTTAGAGTAGCCCAAAAATTGGCGGTGGGTGCTAGCAACTAGCTGTTTTCAATCTAATCTGTCAGTTCACAGTTCAGCGCAGATAGAGCCCTCTTGTAATCTTGCATGTATATCTGAAACAAATAAGTTGAACATTCTGTTGCTACAGCAGCAATGGAAAGTATGAACTGTGTGACACAGCTAAAAAAAAACAATAATGACGAATGACGTAGTTTATTTCAACAATGATTCAATGTGCTTATTGAATTTTACAATAATATTGTCATTAGATTTACTTTTTCTAAAATCATCCATTCAAAAATGTTACATTGAAGATGGGCATCTTGTATTTTTGGACTGTATTCTTTCTACTAATCAGTTCATCACCAATATAAGCAAATACGAATTATTTTTTGTTTGTTTTTTACCTTTCTAACTCGATGGTTTTCTCGCTTTCTGAATTACCTAACAGGTACATGAAATACCTATATCCGTACGAGTGTGAAAAGAAGGGATTAAGCACACCAGAGGAGCTGCAGGCAGCTATTGATGGTAACAGAAGAGAGGGTCGACGCTCCAGTTACACCCAATATGCCGAACTGGTTAGTGGTGCACGAAATTCTCACCCTCAACATCTGCAACCAAACCCAGCGCACCATACCTCTCCTCTTGATCTAGTATCAAGACAAGTCAACGGGTATGGCACAGGCCATGGACTGTCATCAGGTAGGGGGTCATTCTTGCTTATTAAAATGTGACCAAAAGACCAGAATAGTTCAACTCTTTTGTTTTGTTTGTTGTTAAGTAAAAAGTTTCATTATGGGATTTTTAGCCAACCCTCACGTTTTCATTAGGTGAGATATTTTTGTCTCATAGAATATAACAAGAGTGTGTCAACTGTAAAATAAAAGGAGAAAATAATCGTCCAACCCTTACATTTTTATCTAGTAGAAGATGTTTTTGTTTAGTCAAGTATAAAAAGAATGTGTCAGCTGTAAAATAAAAGGGGAAAATAATAGTCCAACCCTTACATTTTCATCTAGTAGAAGATATTTTTGTTCAGTGAAATAGAACCAATATCCGTCAACGGTTTTAAAGTAAATATTGCTTATATTATGATTTATTATTGCTATTGTAGTTTGCGTATTGTGATCTCTTTATAACGTAATATACTAGCAGATTAAACTGACACTTTTCGTTTACTTCACAATTTTGCCTCAGTTTTGTAGAGGCATGGCATGATCTGGTGGTTAGGGCACTCAACTCGCAACTTGCTCGCCCTTTCAGCCATATGTGTATGTGTTGGATGTTATAACGTGACGGTACATCCCACTCCCACTATTCATTGGTATAGAGTAGCTGAAGAATTGTTGGTGAATGGTGTTGACTTGCTGCCCTCTCTCTCTATTATGTCACTTCAAAACTAGGTACGGCAATAGCCCTTGAGTAGATTTGCTCGCTATTCAACAAAATAAACACAATTGTCTTCCTTGTCGATATTACCGAATGAACAATCATTGGAATATATGGGACTATTTGTGAAATGTTAGACTGTCTATATTTCAAATGAAACAAATGCAAATGCTCAACATTGAACATGAATTTATATGGCCCTAATAGGGTTAATGTAATTATGATAGTGATTTTGCATAAATACAGAACTCTCATTTATGTGATGTTTAGTATTTAACGGTTCACTGCAACATCAGCGACAGAGGGAGGAAGAGATAATCATAGTTTACAACAAAAATTGTATTGCCATTTGCAGACCATTGAACCCTAAAATTTTGCACATGTACTAAGTGGACCCTGAGGGTGTGCATCTGGGTATTATTACTTATATTATTCACGTGTGTGCCTGCGCGCGCACATGTGCGTGAGAAAAAAAAGGCCTAATAGATGAGATAAAACATGTCACTCATTAATCCGCTGAACTAGCGAAGGTAAGACCTTGTCGAGGTTGTCAAACTGTCATGTTGATTTGTAATTGAAATCAGTCTCGGTGGTGTCTAAATCAATCATAAAATAACAGGAGCGTACCAATTTGTTGACATGCGAAGCGACGCGAGTTTTGCCAGTACCACATTTTGACAGTCTCGGTGGTGTCTAAATCAATCATAAAATAACAGGAGCTTACCAATTTGTTGACATTCGAAGCGATGCGAGTTTTGCCAGTACCACATTTTGACAGTCTCGGTGGTGTCTAAATCAATCATAAAATAACAGGAGCTTACCAATTTGTTGACATGCGAAGTAACGCGAGTTTTGCCAGTACCACATTTTGACAGTCTCTGTGGTGTCTAAATCAATCATAAAATAACAGGAGCTTACCAATTTGTTGACATTCGAAGCGATGCGAGTTTTGCCAGTACCACATTTTGACAGTCTCTGTGGTGTCTAAATCAATCATAAAATAACAGGAGCTTACCAATTTGTTGACATTCGAAGC
>NW_013665783.1:101560-119167 GCF_000517525.1 Limulus polyphemus | reverse complement strand
TTACCAACGAATAGTGGCCCTGACCGCCACATTATAACGCCCCCCTGGCTAAAAGGGCGAGCATGTTTGGTGTGACGGGTATTCGAACCCGCGACCCGCAGATTGCGAGTCGAGCGCCCTAACCACCTGACCATGCCGGGCCACTATTCTTAGTAAATAGGGCCATGCTTGGCCTGGTACTTAATGTTATCCGACTGTGAATCTGAGGATCCAAGGTTCGCAGCCAGTTGCTTCCAAAATGCCTTCCTCACTTTGGGGCCGTGGGTGCGGTATTAAAACGACAAAGAAATCTCACTATTCGGTCATACAAGAGTAGCCCAAAAACTGGCGGTGGGTGCTGTTGACTAGCTTTTTTCTTTTGGTGTATCAGCTTACAATTACAGACAGCTTTGCGCACAATATTCTAAACGATCATAGTAAATAGCCCATAATAGTATAAATACGTTTTTCATACATACGTGCTTGTAGTTCTAGAAAGTTTTGCGATAACAACTTAGCTTTTCGGTAGTTCAGCGGTAAGTCTGAGGTCCTAAAACGCTCAAAATCGGGTTTCGATACCAGCGGTGGGAGAGATAGCTCATTGTTTATTTTTATGCTTAACAAAGCGATAATACATTTAAAAAATAACAATTTGTATCATAATTTATCCTATAAACTAAATATTCACCAATTTATTTTCAAGGGAAGCCTCACTTAGTGCTATTTTAATGAAATATTCATTTTAAACTGTAATATATTTTTGTGGTATATTCCAAATAATAACAGTAAGAAAAATGAAAGTACGGTGGCGCTTAAAAAGAAAAAGAAAACTAGGGTTAACAAGCATGCGCTGCGGATCACGTTTCAGGTTAAATTTACGCTTTGCAGTTACATGAACGAAACGTAAAGTAGGAGGATAAAATATTGCTGGTGTTTTCCAAATTAATGGTGAACATGGAGCTGTCTGTGCCATTCCTCGAAGTATCTTGTCACCAATCAATTATAAGTCAGAAGACGTCGTGAAAAACCTTTTTCGTATTTGTCAATCGTACTGAAACAATAAGCGAAAGAAGTACGTTATAATTATTCAAGAACATTATTTATACTTTTCAATATACAAAGTAGATTCTTCAAAGAAGGTCAGCACTTGCACCATTGGGCTACGAAGTTAGTGTTAAAGCCGCGGATTCCAAGAATTTCAAACACCATAAAACGTCAATAAACAAGCCACACTCTGTAATTTCTCAACGCCCGATTTTTTATTTTTTTTGTTTTGTTTTGAAGGACACGACTGCGGGACTCCTCCTAGGGGGAATAAATCGTGTAGACTGATAGGAGACATCCTCGTGTGTTTTGTGATGGGGTTAACTTTTGAGCCTGATGTTGCATATATATATAGTAACTCAGATAGATGCTCCCTCCCCCAGGGTTACTGGTTTATTTTCATTTAGTTGAAAGAAATACTTGTTGGATACTTTTTAATTAATTATTTGTTTTAAATTCCAACGAAATCTGTTCTCTCACTTTGGCGATGATTGGAGTGCATACTGAAATTTCAGTTTTAGTTAGGCACCTGTCTTCGTTCTGTACTATTACGTGGATTCCAAAACTGTGGGTTGCGCCCCCTAAGTAAGTCGGAAGTGCCTTTCAGGGGTGGGGCGGGGAGGTCGCGAATACTTGTGCAATTTTAGAATGGGCATCAACTGATTTACTGGATATTAGTTTTGTTGATGCTGTACTGTAATGTACGTGAAATTTAAGCTACACTTTTACCAACGAATAGTGGAATTGACCGTCACATTATAACGTCCCCACTGCTGAAAGGCGAGCATGTTTGATGACGGGGATTCTAATCCGCGACCCTCAAATTGCGAGTCAAGCGCTTTAACCACCAGGCCATGCCAGGCCCGAGTAAAAGTGTTATCTCTGTCAGCGTATATTGCCAACAGGCATGTTATTGCTTCAATTGATTATTCATCTTTATGCTTTTGCATTTGAGTACCAGTGTGAACATCCAAGATGCATAGTGTTCCGGTTTCTTAAATTTGTTGTCAAACACTTGTAGGCTTTAAAGGTACCAGTGATATCAGATGGCTCGTAAAGCTTTCTTGAGGTTGAACTTTTTTTGGTTACTTTTGAAAAAAAAGTTTAAATTGGTGGGCAACAACAATGTTTTAATGTTGTTTTTATTTCTTATTTATTTGTTTTACGCCCTTAATCTCAACTAGTTTGGGGTCGCCTTCGAATTTTTAAAACCAGCTGGTTGGCCCAGTCAACAACCATATAGGACGAGCATGTTCGATGAAGAGGATCTGACCGCACGATCTTCAGATTGCGAGTCGAGCGCCCTAACCAGAAAAAAAAAAGAAAAAGTAATAATAATAAGTTTGCAAAAATGACTATAGGATATCCTTTGGTGAAATTACACTTGAAGTTTCTCATTTTGGTAATGTCGTTGCTCGTTTTGCAATGAGAAATTTCTGCATTAGTTGATGATAAGAATATCGTTAGGTGTTTTTGGGTTAATGGCCAAAAACACCGTTAGCAGCAAGGGTACCTAATCGATGACGTAAAGTTGGTGAAGAATCTTTTGGTAGTTTGTTAGTTACTCGTAATCAGAACTATTAATTATTAATTGTAGAATTTTAGCAGCTCTTCTGGTAGAAGTTCTTACATAATTGAAAGCAAAATGAGGAAGGTCTTACATGTCCTAAATTTTTCAGGTTTTTCGAGACAGTGTATAAGCCCTAAAATTCTGCCTTGGTGAAACAGCTTTAGTCCTAACTTGAGATATAAGATATGTAATAAACATATAAGATACCTTTGTTATAACCAGAAACTAATGATAGTGTTACTGGGAGAAAATATTTGTAATTTTTTTAGTGTAAATATTTTCATAAAGATGAATAAAGAAACGCATGTTTTGATTAAATAGGACATAAATATGGCACACGAATAAATTGGCATAAAGTTTATTGTAACACTAGTGTAAAACATTGGTTGTTAATGAATGTGTAAATGGTTTTAAGCACATATGATTTGTGATGTTATCATTTAGTTTGCATGTTAATAGTGGATAGGATCTACTTAAGTTTGTGAAAACTAGGTACCTAAAACTATTTCCTCTCAGCTTGCAGTATAAATGACCAATTCTGTGTTTTGTAGGAGAAGAAGACAACGGTAATGGTATTCCGACTTCTGCGCGACTTACGGTCCCTCAGCAGGAGGCTCTGAACCTTCAAATGCCTCGAAACTCCCATCATTCAGTTCGACCTAAAGAAAGCCTCACACGCAAGATGGAAGATGTCATCAACTCGCCTCCTGCGAAACGGTTTCTTTCTGATGATGACCTTCTGTGGGCACGTGCTACGTTGCCCAGTGCTCATTTCAAAATTACAAGTAGAGGTATTGGTCAAAATTTTTTCTTTTCTTTTTTTTTTTAGGAATACGTATGATTTTCTTTTAATAATTTTCATATATGACACCTGAATGATTTTTAGGATTATTTAGAATATTTTGACATAATTCTGGTACAAAGAGACATATAATATAATAAGTGTTGTCTAAGATATATACATATCATTGGAAAGCATTTTGATCACCACCCCATATTTGGTTTTAGGGTATGTGTTTTCTTATTTCAAAACGTGATTTTTTTTGAAATATCTGGTTTAGCTTAAAGAACGAGATTCAGTCAGAAGTTATGCGATTCTTTTGATCCTGATTGCTTTCCAAGATTTAATTTGATTCCTCTAAAACGGTCCCCCTGTAGTACACATGGAAGTAACTTTGACAACGTTTTATCGTTTTCATAACTGTGAATTATCCTTTAGGTTAAAACACTCGTTTTCTTTATTTTTACAGTCGATGGACGGTCTCAGGCAGACAATTCTCTAGTAGTAAGTATGGAAATAAACGGCGTGATGTATCAAGGGCTTCTCTTTGCGCAGTCACACAAAAGTCCAAAGATGTGATGACCATCCATTACTGATCTACTCGTATAGTGCCTTTTCCTATAATCGTGTAACACTGACAATCTGCCAAGAGGATACTCCTACCAGTACACCAGAACGTCCTTTGGAGGCAACATGCGGCCAGCAACGTACTCTGTACTGTAATGGCTTTCGATTTTTGGAACTTTACGTTTGTATTTATCGTGCAGTTTAGAAAAACAAAACAAAAAAGTAAAATATTTGTAAAGCGCGACACATAGTACTTACCGATATTCCAGGAAAGCCCATTGTATTCATACGAATCCCTATTATGAAAGCTCACCAAGATTTTTTTGTTGTTGTAAATTATGATACGATACAAGCTCATGTTGACGTTTCATACTTTCAGTACGATATAATAAAAGTGTCAGCTCGTAAGATAAACAGAGATTCTTATAATAATCTGGTTGAATGAAATATTTATTAATAATTATATTATTTACAACACCCAAGAGAGAGGTTTTAAATGGGAAAGATAAGTTAGATAGCAATCAAATACTTTAATCTTTATTTGATGTACATAAAGTTAATTTATAGCTTCAAATCAAGTCGCTCCTTTTTTTAGTGGCTTACCTTGCAAACAGAGCAGCACATCAGGTTACTTAGTGCTTTGCAAAATAAGATTCTGCAAAAAAAACACTAATTTGAATTTATATCCAAACCACGTGTCTTTAATTTTTTTTGATATTTGTTTTCTGTCTTCCTTTTTTTTACCTAATAGAAAGAAAACGTTATATAAAAACAGTATCTTAGTGTTGTTGTTTCTATATTTTCGATGATTACTGAGTTAAAGTGAACAACCATGCTGGAAATAAAGAATGGGAACAACAAATTGAACGTTAATGGGTAAAGGTATTCGTACTACGATAGAGGATATCTCAAATCGTCATATTCGCGATCCTCACATTTGAGATTAATTTAGAATTAAAAATAAGGAGCAGATACGGAACCAACCTTAGGTTCTGCTATTCGTCGTTTGTTGTCATTTCTCATTTTCTCTTACGAACAACTTTCTTCCCACAAATGACAGCAAACGGTAAATCGTACCTCAGGTGTGGGACGTTTTGTCAATATCTGCTCCAAGATGGTATTTTATCTCCTATGAAAGACAAAAGCCTGGATGGACAGCAAATATTGGCTAATACTCTGTATTTTCAGCCTGGATGTTGAATATATATAGAGAGGTAAATGTTTTGTGTATGTATATTTGTATATATATAGACACACAGAAACATAACCTGAACTATACTATTTTTCACCGGCTTGAATGTTTTCAAATTCTGTCCATATTGAACTTGTATACATTTCTTTACATTTTAATGTTACTTTTTAGTATTTGATCCTCGGCAATGGATTATTATACTGTAGTATATTTATGTGATTTATTTGCCTTTTTATTTCATATGTTGTTCAATATTGTTAATGTGAGACTTTGCAGACCGTGCTTATTGTCTTTTTTTATATAGGACTTTCTCAGGGATAACACATGAACGGCTCTGCGTTTTGGTACAGTTCTTTCGTTTATCGTAAACAATGTGTAAAACTATTTTTGTTGTTGTCAAGTGTAAAAATGTAACGTTTTAATATGATGTCGACCTAATCTGTTTGTAGATTTTTTTTTATTGTTGGAGTAAGTTTTAGCCGATTGATTTTGTTTTATTAGGACGATTTGATTTACATGTATGATTACTTTAAGGATTTCTTTTTTGTTTTCGAAAGCCGAGTTTAAGGTATTTCTGACTGTATTATCACCAGCTTGGAAAACAAATATGAAAATTTCATGGATGTACTTTGATATATTAGTTATAAAAAAACAAACAAACCTGTCTTGATTAATTTTCTAGTCTATTTGGTCATCTATATTTGAGACATTTCATATATTTACTGTTGGAAGAACGCTAACTGGTCAGATATGCACAAGAAATGATAAACACCATTAGATTACAAGAGAAAACAGGTATTATCACAGCCCTACCCTTCTTAACAATTGTATGTATAGTTTTAGGGTTTTTCAAATTTATTTTTACGTGACGTTTAAGTAAGCACTCAAAACATGTGATATTAAAAAATATATAACATTTTTATTCAGAAAGTTCAACGTTGATTGTAACGCATTTTGTAAACTTGGAAAGTTTTTTTTGTATGGCTCTATACAGTAGATTTTTTTTTAATGCGATAGAGATGTAAACACATGAATTAGAGTAAATGACTTAGCTCTTATAATATTACAGAATAACCAATCTTTCATTCAAATTGTAGAAACCTATTGTTTTTACATTCTGTTTACATCTTGAAGGGTTGGATGACACTCTAACAGAATAAGATATCGCTACCAGTTTGCACAATAAGGAACATAAATATAATTGCGCAAAATAATCAACCAATGCTTTTGTTTATTTGTTGTTAAATGTGAAGCTACACAGTTGGTTATCTGTGCTGCGCCAACCATAGGTATCGAAACCCGGTTTTTGCGTTATGAGCCTTCAGATTTACAGCTCAGCCACTAGGGGAAGGAAGCTCAACCAACATAAGTTTATAATTTGGCTAAATTAAAAATTATGCACAATTTAATGTTGGAAACTAAGATAAAATACTAACATGTTAAAACCATATCATATCGTCATGCACACTATAAAATTAAGATGAGAGAAATCGTTTTCGCTGTCGTCGTCTCCTGGTAGGTCACTGATAACTTTACGGACTTGCAACGCTTATATCCGGGATTCGATACCCACGGTGGACAGATGGTACTAAGAAAGCAACAACTTTTTTACCGTCGTGCAAGAGTCGGCCATTTTTAACACGAGCTCACTGAATGTTATATAATTATTGTTTGCTCGTTTTAAAATTTATCACGGCAGCTGGTTGTTGAGATTACTATTTAGATCTGTACCACAATTTTGTAAAACAAATTCTCTTTTGAAAATTTATTTAAACGGAAGCTGTACGAAAGAAGGTAGCTTGAATAAGAATGTTATGAATACACTCATCTATACCTTGTATTTCATCTTCCATCATCACTGCATGATGCCCACACCCCAGTGGCACACCAGTATGTCTGCGGACTTATACCAGTAGAAACCGGGTTTTGATACCCGTGGTGGGCAGAACACAGATAGCCCCTTTGTGTAACATTGTACTCAACTACAAACAACAACACTGTATGACAGAACCAAAGCCATAAAAACTAGAAAGACTTTAGCGCGAAGTTGTGTGCCTATATGTGTTTTATCTCAATTTGACTTCGGTTAAAATGACCAATATTTCAATGTACTGTCAGCAGACGTAATAGGTTGTGAAACGTTTTAACCGCTACGTTAACTTTGCTTTTGCTGTGAATGAATTTTTTTGGTGCGTAATTACAATAATGTAAGATTTAAACTGGCATTTTAAGCGATTATTATCGTAATATGTGCGAGGTATTTCGATTATAAGGTAGAAGAAAAAGTAAGTTTTGAGAGTCGTTTTTTTAATTTGAAAAAAAAAAACTTAAACCTTTTGGCTAAGTCCATAATGTTGTTATTAAACGCAAGCTTTCAATTCCAATGCTCATTTATGACCTTTGCGAAAACCGAGAGGCAATTGGTCCAAATAAGTTCATTGTGGAATAAAAAACCCAAAGATTATATTGTCGTAGAAAACGTGTTATCAAAATCTACATTTTAATCAAAAATCAATTATTTTGGAATTGAACCAATAACATTATACGTTCATCTGTTACACAGTGGAATTAATGAATAAACAGCATGCACGACAAAAACTGCTATGTTTGGAAAATATTACATTTAAAGAGAGATAGAAAAAAAAAGGTGTTAAACAGGAATTAAACACATGCAAAACAAAGAAGAACAATATGCAATCTTGGATAAAATATTCTATAATAAAATTGGATTTTAATTATAGTTTTAAATTGTACGACGTCGATAATTTAACGAGTACAGCATCCGGCCATTTGATTGCGAATCACTTTCGATACAAACTGTTTTATAGAATTGATTTTAGATGAGTAACTGTGCTTATTCAGAATATATACCTTATCTACGAGCACGTGGTATCACTTATAGATGACATCACATGCACTTCTTAATGTGAAATTTTTGTTTCAGTATGTCTCTATTTGTGTGAAATAAAATGGTTTTTCAGGAATTCTTGTCTGGTAATTTTTTGTTATTCTTGGATAATAATAACTAAAACTGAACGTTTTAAAAATGCACAGAAGTAAATACAAAATACTGTTAGTTCACAAAGGTTAACCCTACTTCTACGTGATGAAATTGAAAGCAGTTATTTAGTATTACGTAAAAAAAATTCAAAGAGTTGCAGAAATATCAATTTATACAAAATAAACTGCTTTTACCTTGTAGGACTTTAACATTTTTACATTTAAACTTCATAACTAGTTTAAGGAATTTGTCCTGGAGTTTCACTTCTCTATATTGGAAGTGTAATTTTACGATTATCAGAAATGGCCCATGTCCATTACAGCGTAATTTAAGTGTAGTCTCAATTAATTTTCAAGCTGTCATATTTCGTTTGTTTGTTTTTGAATTTCGCGCAAAGCTACACGAGGGCTATCTGCGTTAGACGTCCCTAATTTAGCAGTGTAAGACTAGAGGGAAGGCAGCTAGTCATCACCACCCACCGCCATCTCTTGGGCTACTCTTTTTCCAACGAATAGTGGGATTGACCGTCACATTATAACGCCCCCACGGGCGAGCATGTTTGGTGTGACAGGGATTCGAACCCGCGACCCTCAGATTGCGAGTCGAGTGCCTTAACCACCTGGCCATGCCGGGCCGTCATATTTTGTATAAACTTGAAAATTTCTTCTTGTTTTTTTTATTCTACGTATTCCTTTTTTTCCTTCTTCTTCTTCTCATAGAAGTATTAACCGAGAGAAATGGAAGAACTCATTGGGGAGGGGGGGGGGGGGTATGACCAGCAATCAATTTAATTTTGGGTGGTATGACCAGCAGTCAATTTAAGTTTGATAACATTCCACGTTCGTTAATCACTGCATACCTGACACTACTCTGTGTAGATACAAGGTGTCCCAAAAGTCTGTGGTCCTATATCAAAATGGGGGCGAAAACATATCGAGCAAATCATGTATAAGTTTCATTTCCCCATGGGGCAAGACTTCTGTGACATATTGTATATTGCTGTGATTAGAAATGGTGTTTCGTTATCTATAATGAGCATTGAATGTCTTTTTTGATTTGATTTTGTTTTAAAAACTTGATTAATCTTAGGGATTTAAAATCAAACGTCTTTCCTTCAGAAGTTGTTATTTTCTTCTTTGGAATTTAATTAAATGTCATAAATCTTGTTGTTTTTGTTTGTATAAAATACATCTATAGCGCAGTTTGTTGTTTTCAACCTTATTCCTTCGGTAATTATTGTCTCCAATGTACCTTCTTAGATTATTAGAAATGCGTCTTCACAATACAAACAGGCCAAATAATTCATATTGGTAACTAGAGATTACAATATAATGGAAAATGTCGATTTTTTTTTAAACAGTAATATGAGAGGACACTTGCAAAGTGTGGAACCTGAATTTAGGATAAGGCATTTTTTTTAAACGTGTAATAACCATGTGTTTTTATTCAAAAACTAATTGGGTTAAAAAGAAGATTCAATATAAAATTTTCGTTAGTTTTCGAAAGAAAAACATGAAGGATAACTAACCATGAACTCTAATCCCACTTATATGGGAATAAAAAGCAAGAACTTGAAGAAACTGATAGACCCCCCCTGTGGCACTTACAACGCAAGAAACCGGATTTCTATACCCGTAGTGGCCAGAGCACGGATAGCCCATTGTGTAGCTTTGTGATTAATTACAAACAAACAAGAAACTGATAACTTCTATCTAAACGATCATGTGTAATGGGTGTTTGATCTGATTATCAAAGCAACTTGTTTGAAAACCATACGGGAACCGTGTACAAACAACTGCAAAAGTTGTTTCAAAAATGATGAAGCTCATATGGTTTCTGTAAGAATTTTATCACACAGCTAGCAAATGAGAGATACCATGGTTAGACTAACTCATTTGAAAACTAACCAGTTTCGTTATGTCTTGCAGAAATTGGTGATGTGAAACTTTTAAACCTTTCTTTGAAAGTACTGTGTTAATTTAAATAAAAAAGTAATACCCTTTTTATTTGGACACACATTCAGGTAACTGAATCAAAGTATAAGGTGGATAAAAAAAAAAAGCGCGTTATCCTCCTAACTTTATTTTAGTCTTAAGAAGAATTGGGAAAATTTACTCAGTTGAAAGTTAGACACGGAATTGAGCACCTTAAATGATCAGCAAGACACGTGACAACTACAGCCAATATTAATTGCAATGTATAAGAAAATGTTAATATTTGTTTAACTTTCATAAACTAAACTAATCGCTTTTGGGGAGGATATGTAACAACCCTTTCCGATGTAAAATATTGATAGACTCAGATCATAAAGATGTGTTCAGATAGGGAACTTAAAACTTCCAAAAGGGGATTTATCTTGTGCTTAATGGTGTTGGAAAAACCAAAGAATATGGATCAATTTGAGACACAAGGGCCATCAAGAAAGAGACCTGCAAGTTGTAGCCCAGCCGTGGTAAGCAAAATGCGGCGTCTTTGTAAAAGATTAAGATTCACTAACAGTGGCAAAAGCCATCCACGTTCCCCAGGCAACAGTATATAACATAATTAAGAAGGATATCTGGAAAAGCAACACAAGCTGTTTCAATAACATATCTGTTCAACCTTGTAAGTAGTAAGTCTCGAACGATCGCAGCCAAAGGATGCTGCCTCAGTGATTAATTAAATCGTCCTTTTAGGATTAACTAATTATTTAGTGTTAAGCTTCCTTTATAGGGTGATTTAATTAGAAATGATTGATTATCGACATGATGAGACATTTATTGTACAAGTCATGGTCACCTAGAAACACGTTCTCTATTTTGTGATGTAATCACCCATTATAGCCGCTTGTCTGGTATCGAACTATAATTTCAGCTTTCCATAAGTTGGTTACGCCCTCTGGTTACACTTTGTTGAACAAAAATAACTTTGTCGCTTACCATGGCGTCCTAGCAACTCGCCCTCTGGTGGAACAACTTGGAACTATAACCTTGTCATCTTTGATGACGACATCCCCTCTCTCCACTGTGGCGGCATCCTTTTGGCGGTAAAGTGAGGTCCCTACTACTGTTGTATAACTCAAGCAGTTGGAAAATAAAACTGTTAGTCATGCTTACCCATACGAAGACACACCCGGCATCTGTCGATTTCTGTGCGATGGGACTGTTGAAACTGCCGCTAGGAAATCATCGTCCTTTTACACTAGATAGATTATAAAAAAGCAGAAAGGTGTGTGTGTTGTGCTTTGGAAATGATAGCCTTATGACGAAGCCTTTTGCAGTAAAGACGACACTACAAGGCTATTGTCAAGATGTATGGTAGTCACACAGAGCACAACCGGACGCGGTGACATAAGCTATAACAACATAATCAACCTCTGTACTATGTATAAAGAAATTCTGGAGCTTTAGGAAGAAAAAATTATTTTTCATTCCGTTTATTACTAGAATAAATTTTGGTACTCTTTTAAATATATTTTTTAATAAAATAGTAAGATTTAACAAATTAATGTCATTAATTTTACTACTTTCAGATATTTGATTCTCTTTTTTCAAGCCCCCTAGTGGCACAGCGGGATGTCTGCGGACTTACAACGCTAGAAACCGAGTTTCGATACCCGTGTTGGGCAGAGCATATATAAGCCCATTGTGTAACTTTGTGCTTAACTTCAAAACAGACTTTTTTCAACCTAGTGATAAACAGTTGCTAAATTGGATTATATGCTCTTCGCGTTTACTTTCGTACAAAATACGTTGAAGTTACATTTATTACGCTCAGAAACATATATTGTATTGGCTACAATGATAATATAGGTTAATACTGGTAGCCATGGGCGTCCGCAGGTGGGGGCAATTGCCCCCACCAGGAAAATGAGAAATTATGTCTATATTTATTCAGCATATGCATATGAACTTTTCATTCAATTCATAATTTCACACAATTGCCCCCTTGGAAAATTATCTGCGGGCGCCCATGCTGGTAGCATAAAATATATTAAATGTTGAAAGTTCAAAATTTGCTATTAGATACAGTAACCAAACTCTTAACTCTATAACCACCGACGAGGCCCATGAGTCGATAAGGACTTCATCAGAGTTTTAAACACATTTTATAAATTACTTATGCACATCATTGCTTGATAGTCTATGATTTTGTTCAGTTATATTGTAATACAATACTATTACGCTTATTTTATTTTAAACACCACATTCTTTATTCAGTTCCTTAGGGACCTTAATAAATTATTTACACTCTTCTTCAATTGAAGAATGAAGTTTTAAAAAATACAATAAGCCTAACACTACTGTCTTACGACAAGTATAATTTATTATAATCACAAGGGACTGCGAGGCCTATCTTAGACAATACATCTTAGTAAACATTTTACAGACCCTTTACTTCAAAGACCACGTTTAAGTAAACTGAAGACGTAAAGCCCATTAAAGTTGCATTAGGGTTTGACAGGTATATGCTGTGATTCCAATTTCGTCGAATGGGTTTCTCATGAAAACAACCATTGATTATGAGGAGACGATGGAAGCTTTTGAACTATAAGCCTTCGTCGACTTAAACTCCGAGTTTTATTCTATTAACAGTGCTAGGAGATATGCTCAGCTTCCTCCTAATATCATTTCGGGTTGTAAGGCTCTCCCTCATTAACTTAACCTTCACAACGAGGAGGAGAACTTTGGAAAATTGCTGTGGAAAATTTTCCTCTCTCTCATTGAGAACATTAAAATGTATCTTATGGCTTTAGGTCGTTTACTAATTTCACTGTATGAATACTCTTCTTCAGAAAGGGCTGTAACATAACTCTCCAGTCATAAGTGTTATCGTAATGGCATTGCAATGTCGAATGGCCAAGAATGCAGCAGGGCTAATCTTTGAGGCGACAAGCCACTCCATTAACGTATACAAATATTCTATATGAAGTGCTATTAACTCTCTCTCTCTCTATATATATATATATGCAAAAACAAAAAAAATTATTAAACTTTCATCTAGGGATGAATGTTGAAATCTGATAATGTTTGACTGCAAGTACCACCACGGGTATTGAAACTCGGTTTCTATCGGTATACGTCCGCAGACATACCGCTGTGTTACTAAGGGGCAAGAACTAGGGCATTTATATTTAGAGAAATAGAGGAAAATATTTCGAAAGATAATAATTAAAATAATATACTTTTTAACTTCTAACTTGTTGAGTCTTATTGTGTATTTTTTCTTTTTTTTATTATTCATATTATGCGAGAATATTTCTTATTTTTTGGTAAGAAAGCCGTTAACTAACGAGACATATAAACTTTGTTCAACAAAAGTAACTGATTAAGAACTGGCTTCTACATACATTTATAATCTCGAATACTTTGGCATAATTACTTATATACAGGGTGTATAAAGTTCTAAAATAAACCACCTGCACTAACACCCATTTTAATTCAGCTTCATTTAATTTATTGCACATAGATGGCGACACTTTAGCAAATGGTTTGGCTATGATGCCAATAAAGTTTATACCTGACTTGGATTCAAAAAAACATTTTATTTTTATGTTCTCCTCCATAAAAAGGGAAGACCTATTGTATTTTCTATACTTCCTTCTTCTTCTTCTTTTCGATAGTTACAATTATGTAGTTACTCAGCGTAATTGTGGACCGATCGCTTTTAAAGTTGTAGGGGATAAATCTTGGTCCAATACGCTCTGATATGTTTTTCATTTCTCGATTTAGGACCTCATTCCGACCTTAGGGAGTCAAAGATCAAACATTACAAAAATACATATTTTTTCCTCTTCAGCTGTCTTACATTTCCATCAATCAAAATGAAACTTAGCAGAAAGAGTAGGTATTTTTGGCTTTCTTCCGATCTTGCAGAGATTAAAAGTTAAATAAAATGCATAGATAGGGTTTTAGGTTTGCAATTCCTATATATTTCGACCAATCATGATTACACTTTGCGCAACGTTAGTTTATGACAGCTCACACAGACTGAAGCAGATAGATTTAGGATTTGTGCCTTTCTTTTACTTTTACAGGGGTCAAAATTAAAAAAAAAATATCGCAATGTGTGTAAGAGGAAGCTTTGAACACAGAAACATTGTCTGCATATGTGAATGTTAAAATGGGTTGTTATAAATATTTATTTTTATTCATACAATGCCTGGTTTGGTGTTAGGGCGTTTGACTTGCACTCTGTGGATCATTGGTTCGAATCCCACCACCGAACATGCTCGCTTGTTCAACCGTAGGAGCGTTCTAACGTGATGGTCAATCCTACTGTACCAACAGAGTAACCCAAAAGTTAACAGTAGACAGTGATGGCTAACTGACTTACTATAATGTATCACTTTTAAATTAAGGACAGCTAACGTAGATATCTCTCAAACAATTCATATAGAAGAATAGGTCATATATATATATATATACCGATAATTGTCCGTAAAGCTTTTTATTGAGAATAAACACGTTTATATTTTACACACAAACCGACTGTTCTATTCATTATAATATCACAATTTAGCACGTTCCAATCAGTGCATTTTTCTCATAAAAAGATTCAAGTTACGTCATTCAGTAATATTTTCTAGAAATAAATCAATATGTTTGTTTGTTCGTTGTTAAGCACAAAGCTACACAGTGGAATATCTGTGCTCTGCCCACCGAGGTTATCGAAACCCGATGTCTTGCGTTATATTCCCACTAACTTACCGTTGAGCCAGCGAGGGGCAAATCGTCGTGTGTGTGTGTGTGAAAATATATATATTTCAAATATCTATTTAAAAAATAGGAAATATTGACTTCATGGTAAAAATTTTTGACATCTTTGCTCTAGTTTATTTACCTTGCTTATATTTCTTCCACATGTATACGCGATATCACGACCGAGAAAATAATTAGAAAAATATACACGTTCACGAGGTTCTGAGACACCCGGTTTAAAGCTAATTCTCAATATCTTAAATAAACGTGTAGCAGCTGGCTCATCAGCACCGTTAAGTGCCAGTTCCAGATAATCCATCACGAGTCATATAACTAATTTTGTTTCAAGGCAGAAGGTAAATTTTATTATGCACATTACTTAATTATTATTAATCTTCATCACAATCTGATGTGATCCATTTTGTTCTTGTTTTTAGCACAAAGTTACACGATGGACTATGTGCGCTCTGTCCACTATGAAGAATCGAACCCCATGTTTTAGCGTGATAAGTTCACAATGGACTATGTGCGGTCTGTCCACAGTGAAGAATCGAACCCCATATTTTAGCGTAATAAGTTCGCAATGGACTATGTGCGCTCTGTCCACCGTGAAGAATCGAACCCCATGTTTTAGCGTGATAAGTTCACAATGGACTATGTGCGGTCTGTCCACTATGAAGAATCGAACCCCATGTTTTAGCGTGATAAGTTCACAATGGACTATGTGCGCTCTGTCCACCGTGAAGAATCGAACCCCATATTTCAGCGTGATAAGTTCACAATGGACTATGTGCGATCTGTCCACGGTGAAGAATCGAACCCCATATTTTAGCGTGATAAGTTCACAATAGATTATCTGCGCTCCGTCCACAGCAGGAATATCGAACCCAAGATTTTAGCGTTATAAGTTTACAATGGGCTATCTGCGCTCTGTCCACTGCAGGGAATCGAGCCCCGAATTATAGCGTTGTAAGTCCGCTAACCCAGTGGGGGCGAAACATTTCGGACCATATTTACACAAAGAACGATTTAAATGGTATTATATGTACAAGAATTTGAAAACACCAACAACGTTTGATGTATATTATTATTTGTAAATAAGAGTTGTTATTATGTAATACATTGATTCTGACCTGTAGAAAAACTCCTCTCAAGAAATACTTTCAGATTGTGTTAAAGACAAGAAAACCATTATGTAATTATGCACTTTGAAAAAACAACAACTTTAATTTCAGTTTGTTTGTTCCTAGTTAAGCGCAAAGTTACACAATGTGTTTGTAGCTTTGTAAGTCTGCAGGCACACTGCTGTGCCACTGGGAGGAGGGGGGCTATTAATTTCAGTTTGTTTGTTCCTAGTTAAGCGCAAAGTTACACAATGTGTTTGTAGCTTTGTAAGTCTGCAGGCACACTGCTGTGCCACTGGGAGGGGGGGGCTATTAATTTCAGTTTGTTTGTTCCTAGTTAAGCGCAAAGTTACACAATGTGTTTGTAGCTTTGTAAGTCTGCAGGCACACTGCTGTGCCACTCGCAGGGGGGGGAGGCTTTTAAGTTCAGATTGGATCGTATTTTGCATTTGCATTCACGCGACACTCGAGGCAAAACAAATGTTTGTCCATAAAACATGGCCACCCAGTGGCACAACGGTAAGTCTGCGGACTTATAGCGCTAAAAACTGGGTTTCGATACCCGTGGTGGTTACAGCACAGATAGTCCATTGTATAGCTTTGCGCTTAACTACAGACGAACCATATGCATGTTGAAAAATGGTAGTAACGCTAATGAGATAGCATATATTGAGTGGTACTCTAATTGTTCAGCACTAAGTCTAAAGTCTTATAACACTAAACAGCGGGTTCAGATACCCGTGGTGAACACATCATAGATAACCCATTGTGTAGCTCTGCGCTTAACAACAAACAAACAAAAGGTTGTGAGTGTTTTGATTTTATTTGTACCAGTTTTAAAACTTCAATTACACTGTAATAAAGATGTTGGTACAATGAATTTTTAGCTTTGAAATAGAAACCATAGTTCACGCAGTTGGATATCATTAACGTTAGATAATCAAGACGAAACTTAGGCATAGGGATTAAAATAACAATAATCATCTATAGAAAAACAGCCTTCACCCCCCCCCCTCGATATGAAATAAAATTCCATTACATCTATACTAAAATTTTCTTTTAAGAATTCGCTTATGTATATATATATATATGTATATATACACACAGTCTTCTTCTCTATTGTAATAGTAACTTATTACTTTATCTTCTGAAACCTATGAAAGATGTACACGTGAAGTTAATGAGGTCATTTCCGGTCTTTTGAAATAAATTTCGCTGTTAATAACTAACTTAAAACACATTACTACTTCTAACGAAGTTGGTTCCGTTTACTTTTCCCTGTTTCTCCACCAGATGCACCACCATTAAAAATAATATGAAGGCAGGAACGTATACTATAAACTAGTCACTAACTCATTCTGGTTTGGCGTAAATAATTATAACCCAGGAGCAGAACAACAGCATGCAACTTAACGTCAAATTTTCGCTATCTTTTAATCAGCTAATTTTAAATGACATTAAATATTCGCTGATAAAAATTTCACGATGTTCAATGTTTTGTTTTTAAAAACAACAACACTGTTTCTTAAAATCTTTTCCCATAAAAAATTATTACCACCACTTAAAACGGCATCGTGTATGATATTTCAGGAACACTTATTTCTGAGTTTAAAGACCACAACATTGTCTTACGTTTTAAGAATTTGGAAAATAAATTCCTGTTTGTTTG
>NW_013665783.1:92433-101316 GCF_000517525.1 Limulus polyphemus | reverse complement strand
TTATAACGCCCCCACGGCTGAAAGGGCGAGCATGTTTGGTGGGACGGGGATTCGAACCCTCACACTGCGAGTCGAGCGCTCTAACCACCTGGCCATGCCGGGTCTTAAATTCCTGACAGATTTAACTTTCTATATTATTGTCAAATAGAGATGAATAATTTAAGCATATCTTATGATAACAATTAAAGGAATAATGATGTTTTCTAAACTTCCATACCAACAAGTTTATAACGCGATTCGTAAAGCTTCAATGAGAAACATATATTGACAGTGCAACTTTTAATAACAAATACATTTAGTGCTAATAATAATAACACTTTGTTGTTTTTCAAAGTTTGTAGAACAGACTGGAGAGGCTTAAGCAATAAAGTTAGAGAAAAAGAAAGACCATTACTCTCCAGGTAATAATGAAAAACGTTTTACTTCAGCCAACGATTTGCCGTTACGGTTTCATCAGGGCTATTAGTAAAAGAGTTTTTACACCACTATCCCCTGACAAAGTTGCAAGAGCGAAACGTTGGCTAAAATAAAAACTATTTTATTATCATCCACAGAATAAAGGTCTATTTTTCTCTCTCTCTCTAAGATTTTACTGTCAACATGCCAAAAACATTATTTATTTATGGGAGTACTTGTTTGTCTCCACCCCATCCCAACCCTGTAAAGTTCGCGAGGTTAACGATTTCCCAAACTTGAATGGAGTTTGTGATCTGAAATAACTATTTAATATTAAACAAATTAAATTTATAAAGTGAATTTAATAGATGGAGATAAAGAATCCGAAAGATAAGTTCAAGAGGTTAAGGTATAAAAGAAAAGTTTATGAAGTTGGTCACTAAACCACATATTTCCTATTTTCTCGTTAATTTTACGTGTAGTTCCCCCCCCCCCCTCATATATCCATCATAACTTGGCCAATACTACATCAGAATAGGTCAGAATTGGTTCTGAATTGTAAAAAGTTCTACGTAAACATGCCAAGTTTCCGCTTGCTTTCGGCAGCCACTCTTTTGACAGAATTAATACATTTCAAACTTTGCCCCCCCCGCAAACAATTTGCATCTGACTCCTATGAACTAATTGGGCGAAATTCAAACTGAAACCTACAGAAGATTAAAATATAAATTGTGTTCGCCTTAACATATCAGTATTGGTTAATTGTTATTGAAACAGGACACCAATGATGCACAAACAAAGTGATGTATGAACAACGTAAACTCATCTCTTCAAAAACATAACAGTTGCGAAATAATCTAATCTATATAAATAATACGTCAATGTGTGTGTTTGTGTGTATTTGTTCCTTATAGGTTTCCACATTTCTTGATCAATCAGCAACAAACTTGACACAGTGATACAGGATGACATGAGGAAGGTTATGAGGGTTGGACCCCTATCTAATTTCGAAAAAAACTACCATTGTTGTATATCCCTCAGCGTTATAATGAACTGTGTAACCACTATTGTTAATATTGTTGAAAACAGTATGTCTTTATTTTCAGTATTGGTACCTTTATGTATTTTAATTGCACTTTTGATGTTAAGGAAAAAATATAAGCACAATTTCCCATCCTTTGTTACAAACGAGTTTTTATTTCACCAGTCCAATGGAAGGGTACTCCAGCTAGTGTTAATATAAATGTCTCGCAAAAAATCAACAACAAAAAATTGTCTTCTAGATATTATAGGGAATACTTCTATGTAATGAGGAGGCACGATGATTGGTTAAATACGTGTATAATTTATTGCTACCAATATTGTTTGTTTTTTCACTAAATGCTAGTTAGGTCATTCAAATTTTTATTTCGGCACTGTGAGTTAAAATGAAAAATTGATGTTACATCTTACACGTAAACATGAAAATTAATGTTCACCGTCACTGTATATGTAGCAACGTTAAAAGAAATATAAAACGAAGTAGAAACAACACTGCTGACGTAAGACCAATAACAACCTTCAAAATACGAGTGTATACGGCATAAAGATGCTGTTGTAAATTCCACTGTCTTTTTGAACCAAATAACAAGATTGACTGTCATTATAACGCGTCCGCAAATGAAAGTCTAGAGTTTATTCAGCATCATCACGTTTTGAACCCCAGGACCTGCGATCCGCAACCAACACGTGACCACCACTAGATTATGCTCGGTTTAGGCTTAGAGCTAGAGTATTAATCACAGCTTCAGGCTTCTTGTTATGCACGAAACACTCTTTAGTCGGCCTTTTTCAATTATTTTTCGCTTCCAACACGGAGTTTAATTAAGCCTTAAGAAAAAGAAGGAAGCACTGAATTTTCTAGAAGTTCGTTTGTTTGTCTTATATTCAAAAAAGCAAACTTCGGAGGGTTTTTTTTTTTTGTACGACAGCTTATATGCAAAACTCAATCTTATCGGTCAAGGGGTTTGTTTGCTGTTACCCCAGACTTATCTGTATTACCAATCCCCAATTTTGAAGGGAAGGCAGCTATTGAATACCAGGAGAGATTAGGGGTAGCAGCTAGCCCACACTTTTTCCCTGTGGGCTTAGGGGTAGCTGGTAGCCCATCTTTTTTTTCCGTATGGGATATAGTATACACAATATATTCACAATAATTAAGACATACTTTTTACCCCCTCATATTTTTATTCCAAATCCCGTCCATGCCACCTTTCGCCAATCTTGAGTTGAAAAGGCGAGAATGTTCGGGGATGGGATTCGAACACGCGACCAGCATATTCGATCTAAGGGATAACATCTCTTCTACTCAATTTAAAATTCAAAAACAGCTAAAATGGGATAGAAAAAAAATGCATCATTTAAAAACAACGTTTCGCCACTGTTAAACGTGACATTTTAAATGTACAGTGTGGAATACCTCCAACATTTATAGCTCTTCTACTCGAAACTGCTGCAGTGAACTATCACTTCAATATGAATGGAAAGTTAAAAGTATATTTAAGAAGGCCCGGCATGGCATTGGCCAGTCCCACCAAACATGCTCGCCCTTTCAGCCGTGGGGGCGTTATAATGTGACGGTCAATCCCACTATCCGTTGGTAAAAGAGTAGCCCAAGCGTTGGCGGTGGGTGGTGATGACTAGCTGCCTTCCCTCTAGTCTTACACTGCTAAATTAGGGACGGCTAGCGCAGATAGCCCTCGTGTAGCTTTGTGCGGAATTCCAAACAAACAAACAAACAAATATTTTAGAAAATATTTTCTAATTACTCATAACTTACTAAAAAAAATAGCAAAAGTTATAGAACATATTTTCCTGCAATATTCCTTGACATCTTATCAACTTGCAGGATAAACAAAAATTTCTATGTTCTTTTTCAGAACAGAAAATTATGAAAATATTTACACCACCACCTTTAGCGTACATATAGATAGCATGTATATGTATGTAAAGAAATAAAAAAAGTCATTTTTAGATGTGTGGGTAAGTGTTCCACCAGCAAATGAAATTATAGCTGACATTTTTTATAAACCCATAAACTCATATCAATATGTAGATTTTTTTAGTAATTATCCCAACCATATAAAATTAAATGTTCCTGTAACTCTTTCAAGTATATTATATCGTTTGGTTTCCAATAAAGAAACGAGTGTTAACAGATTATTAGAACTAAAAAAAATTTTAATTTTATTTTTTTTATTTTTCCAGATTATTTTTCGAAAAATATTTTTTTTTGGCGCCACATTAAATAGATAGCAGAAGTAATTTGTTGTGTAAAGTCAGTAGGAATTGTGAAATTGTTACTAAAACTTAACAGACGAAAAAATAAGTAAGATTATGGAATTATAGGACAAATAAATTCATTTTTATAATAATAAGAGAAAGTATAATTAGAATAATATTTTAATTTAAAAATGAAAGTTTACCGATTAATTCTATACCATTTTTAATTCATACATGGAATGTTTGTTTATTTGTAATTTAAGCACAAAGCTACACAATGTGCTATCTGTGCTCTATTCCCCTCGGGTATCGAAACCCGGTTTCTAGTGTTGTAAAACCGCAGACATACCGCTGTGCCACTGGGGGCTCATGGAATGTATTATATGCTTGTACACTTGGACAATGTATGTATTTAATTTGAATTTGGTATTTGAATGTTTTTTGTTATAGATACTCAGTAAAATCATATCCTGAAGAGTGACCTCTGAAGTCATGAAACCGGTTTAACAAATTAATAAAGGAAGACAAAAAATAGAATAGTCTGATATTCCAGTGTTTTGTTATTCGTATATACAGGTGAATGTTATTGACTTTTTTGGTTTTAAACGTATATTTCTCTATTGACAAAGACACAGGAATGTCACTGAAGTATTCACAAGTTAAACTTGTATTTCCCACTGAACTTCATTAATTTAAATATATGATTTCTTTTGTCAAATGCGTACATAAGCATCATGTACAGATATAATAAAACAACTATTAATATATTATTGTATATTATAGCTTTCCCGTCGTAATGCAAGAGGGCGCTAGTTTGTTAGTTTCTTTCAATGCACTTATAACGTCGACATATTTTAACTATTCCTTTAGTTTTTTTCGTACTTCATTATTACCTAAATCTATGAAATACCACCAGGGTTTCGAACATTTACTGTATTATCCTGCAGTAAAGGAAGAACTGTGTGTTTGTGATTTATTCTGGTCTTTGTTATATGTTATAATACGTTCGGCTAATCCTTTATCGTAGTTTGTTACTTGTTCTTTTGGAGCCGTTGAATGTGATGTACAATTATTACGTAGTTGTAAACGTTTAGATTCGATATCCAAATTTCTACAACAACGAGCACTAATCATTTCTCCAATCCGCACGTATTTCAGCCGTCAAGTTAAGAAATTAGGTAATATACGTGAAAATTTTCGTTTAATTGATCATTTTACACAAAGACGTCGTTTCCACCAAAAATAAATTATGTATCCTTACTCTGTCTGAGTTCATTGTAAATTAATATCCATTATTTCAACAATAAATTTAAAACCCAGTGTATTCATAATGGAAAGAATTAGTCTCTACTAAAGACTACGAAGTCATATAACAGTCCTATCTCTCAAAAGGCCATGTTTGGCCTGTGGCACTTTCAGGTAAGACAAAAGTGGTTCGCTTAATAACGGGAGATTCGACAGGATATTTACTGCAACATAATTGACGACTGAAGTCGTGATAAATATATAAAGACTGAAGACAAATGCACAATTACAATTAATTTCACTTATGACAAATACAGTTAAAATGTATACGTAATGTGTTACAAACAACAGTTAATTTTACTGGAGAGGTAGTTGTATAAACACCCTAATTCCAAGATATTTAGTTCCCAACTATAGTTCTCAAAATCGTATTCCAGACTGAATATCCCGAGGTCTTGTTCCAGTCTGAAGAATTCTCACTTTAGCTACTTATGACATTAAAGCAAAACTTACCCAGAAGAACTAGCGTTACACACTTGACTAGTCATTACCCAATAAAATAAAAGGGGTCGTTACCTCCAAAGGTCACCTGATTGCTGATGGAAAATATACTATAGAGCAATCTTTCCCACGAGGAGACAAAAGGTGCTACCTAGGTGAATGGCATCATGCAATATATAGCTAATGTGAAAGGAACTTAACGACATTCTTGACAAACATGATGTGTGAAAACAGAGCAAAATAACAAATTTTGAAAATGTCTATGTTCACACAGAAAGGTAGAAAATACCCAGTAAGTTTATGTAGGAAAAGCTATTATTCTGGTTTCATAATTTGTATTTTTTGATATATATAGATATATATTTCAAAATAATCATGAATAACTAGTAGGAAGTATATCTTTATTTAGATATACCCATACATTGATTGAAGTATATAATCTGTAGACTTGGTCTTCTTTGTCTTGCTTGAGTACAAAAGTCAAGTTTTTCTACAGTTGATGCTTCTTATTGTTCATATTTCTTTTTTTTTGTGTAAGATGAATAAAAGGTCCTTTTCTCCTTGCTCCTTTAAAACATAAAAATAACAAACGGTGTTAACGCTTTAAACAAATCTAATTATCATGAATGTGATTGGTAAAACATCACAAATCACCAACTTTCTACTTCTTTGGGAGTGACGAAGTACCAGTCACGTCAATGATAATGGTACAACGTTTCACATAACCAGCTTTTAACTTTGGGAGTGAAATTTTACTAATCGCATCCGTGTTCCTGAGAGTTGTTTAAAGCATTAAAATCTCGACTTTTAACGTTATCTGAATTTGATGCACGACAATAAACTTGTAACTTCTTTAATAGCGTAACCAAAATCCTTCCATACTTATAGTAAAGTTAACACACTTTTTCAGGCATTCTATAATATGAACAAGAAACATAGGTTGAGTACGTTGCAGCTCCTAATAAACATACTCTACTGTAGCAAGAAAGTATTCTGCCACAGTCTACTTTTCTGTTCTAGCTCTTACAATCCACTTATTTACTCTACTGTAGCAGGAAATTCTTCTATTCTAGTTGCCACAGTCTACTTTTCTGTTCTAGCTCTTACAATCCACTTATTTACTCTACTGTAGCAGGAACTTCTTCTATTCTAGCTGCCACAGTCTACTTTTCTATTCTAGCTCTTACAATCCACTTATTTACTCTACTGTAGCGGGAAATTCTTCTATTCTAGTTGCCACAGTCTACTTTTCTATTCTAGCTTTTACAATCCACTTATTTACTCTACTGTAGCAGAAAATTATTCTGTCACAGTCTACTTTTCTATTCTAGCTCTTACAAGCCACTTATTTACTCTACTGTAGCAGGAAAGTATTCTGCAAAAGTCTACTTTTCTGTTCTAGCTCTTACAATCCACTTATTTACTCTACTGTAGCAGGAAATTCTTCTATTCTAGTTGCCACAGTCTACTTTTCTGTTCTAGCTCTTACAATCCACTTATTTACTCTACTGTAGCGGGAAATTCTTCTATTCTAGTTGCCACAGTCTACTTTTCTGTTCTAGCTCTTACAAGCCACTTATTTACTCTACTGTAGCAGAAAATTATTCTGCCACAGTCTACGTTTCTATTCTAGCTCTTACAATCCACTTATTTACTCTACTGTAGCAGGAAATTCTTCTATTCTAGCTGCCACAGTCTACTTTTCTATTCTAGCTCTTACAATCCACTTATTTACTCTACTGTAGTATACTCTTCTTCCATTCTGGTTGTCACAGCCCACCCTACCTATCTAGCTGGAACACTCTAATTTCTGCTTTGTCTGTCATAGTTTACTCTTTTGCTCTAGCTGTCACAATCTCTTCTTTCGCTCTAGCTGTCACAATATATTCTTTCGCTCTAGATGCTACAGTCTTCTCTTCTATTGTAGCTGTGACAGCTTACTATTCTGCTCTATCTGTCACGATCTACTCTTCTATGTCTGATACAGTCCACTTTTATACTCTACAGTCGTTGACTCTTCTTTCGCTCTAATTGTCACAGTCTATTCTTCTACTCTTTCATTCTACCTTTTTCAGGACACTTTTATACTCTACTGTCACCGCTTCTTCAGCTGCTCTGTCTGTCACAGTCCTCTATTCTTCTCTGTTGATACCCGCTAATATTCCATTATATATGAACACACACACACACACATATATAGCCACCTCAAAATTATCGTATGTTCTTTTTTAGAGAACGACCGTTTGCTTAATTTTTAAATTACAACAAAGGAACAAGTTATAGGAAGGTAAGTGACCTGGAAATTATTCCCATTGTCATTTTAACCTTGAATGACATATGAACAAACATCCTCGTCTTTACCAATATTTCAATTATTAATTCTTCACATCCTTCATATAAAACACTAATCCTAACCAAATACTATGTCTGGCCTGAAGAGCCCTGGTGTTGGTTGAAAGGCCTCTTCGGCTCTAGATACAGGAGATATAGTGTAGTCAACATATTATAGATTTTTTTTCACTTTCATTCAGAAGTCCTTATTAACGATTATTGATGTAGCCTCTCCTGCTGGCGCTGTGATCGCTTGACCCACTTCGAAGTCATAAAGGCTAGTTTGCTAATTCGCTGGTTTTTCTGAATAATGAGCAGATTATTTCAAGAACATTATAATTAATAATATATGGTATTAAAATACATAAATAATATAGCGTAAAAAATGTCTACCATAATTCTAATATGATGTCACATAAATAAACTTAATAAAACGTTACACTTCACCTGCTTAATGTAGTTCACACAGTAATAGTCGTTGTAAAGTAATTTGCAAATATAAATGGTATCTCAACCATTACTATGCCTAACATATCCCAGCAAACTTGAAGAGCTCTGGTAACAAGAGTGAAAATTCTCTTTAGCACTTTCACTTAGAAGTTCTTACTAATTATTGCCACATAAATAATGTAATAGGATGTTATAAAAAACTAAAAACGATCACCAAATAAGCATGAAAGATACTGTAGTTTATTATAAAATTAACAAAGTATTGTTTTTTTTTCATTCTTTGGATCTTACTGAAATAATCCTCATCGTTAAGATATGAGAATGATAGAGCTTTTAGAGTCTTACTCTGAAGCCCGTTATTAAATGCCTTGTTTATTTTTACACGTTGAACATCGTCAGATAGAACTAATTTGAGAGACAAGTTTTTGAGAAAAGATTATTCATTATTAATGTAGATAGAGGCATAATATGATTACTGAAAATAAAATGGTGACTTTAGTAAGTTTATCCTACTAATGAATGTGGGAAGTAAAGTAAAATGGTGACTTTGGTATGTTTAGCTTATTAATGAATGTGGGAAGTAAAGTAAAATGGTGACTTTGGTAAGTTTATCCTACTAATGAATGTGGAAAGTAAAATAAAATGGTAACTTTGGTAAGTTTAGCCTACTAACGAATGTGGAAAGTAAAATAAAATGGT
>NW_013665783.1:89763-91888 GCF_000517525.1 Limulus polyphemus | reverse complement strand
GCCTACTAACGAATGTGGAAAGAAAATAAAATGGTGACTTTGGTAAGTTTATCCTACTAACGAATGTGGAAAGTAAAATAAAATGGTAACTTTGGTAAGTTTAGCCTACTAACGAATGTGGAAAGTAAAATAAAATGGTGACTTTGGTAAGTTTATCCTACTAACGAATGTGGGAAGTAAAGTAAAATGGTGACTTTGGTAAGTTTATCCTACTAATGAATGTGGGAAGTAAAGAAAAATGGTGACTTTGGTAAGTTTAGCCTACTAACGAATGTGGGAAGTAAAATAAAATAGTACTTTGATAAGTTTAGCCTACTAATGAATGTGGGAAGTTAAATGAAATAGTACCCAAGATTAGCCTGCTAACGATGGTTTTGTGCAATAATGAAAATATATATGAAAATATATGTATATATATATCTTTATATTTTACATAACAACATGAAATACTTTCAATAAATATTAACTAAAATATAAACAGTAGACCAATGTATACCTCCTGATCAACAATACAGTAAAATAAATAACAGTTCAAAACAGAATATTAAATATTAAAAAACGGGTTATACAAAACTTTGAAATACGAACTAGCTTTCGACTCTCCTCGAGAATTGTCTTCGGACTATTTGTTTTTAATATTTAACATTGTCTATCGACATCCACGTTACACAAGGATGACACTTCAAAGCTAATAAAACGAGGGTAAAATAAATTAAATATTGGAATATTTCAATTATATTAAATTGCACCTACATTTCATCAAATTGCTCACACCAGTTCACTCACCCCCCCAGTGGCACAACGGTATGTCTGCGGACTTATACCGCTATAAACCGAGTTTCAATACCCGTGGTGGGCAGAGCACAGACAGCCCTTTCTCTAGCTTTGTGCTTAATAACAAACAAACAAATGTTTACACCAGAAATTCCTTAATGTGTTCAGAGTTTTTTTTCTAACATTTATAACCCTAGAAACATATCATAGAGTTTGAAGTTAAATGTCACACAGAATATTTATTCTTTTAGATACAGTTGCTTCTGTACATAGAATATTTGCAAAGAGAATTATGACTGATTATAACTTTAATACCTTTGTTGTTCGTTAAACAACGAAGAGATTTCGATAAAGAAACAAAAACAAACGACAACCATATGATTTAGATTATATTAAATATGATAATTCGATCCTTAGGGAAAAAGAAGTAATATTGACAGAAATTTGTCTGAATCTCAGTACGTTATATTAACGTACATCGAAATGAATTTTATATTTAATAAATGAATAAACAAATACGTTAATAATGCTATACGTTTGTAAAATAAAATTCTAAAATTTGTATTTAATAAATGAATAGACAAATACGTTAATAATGCTATAAGTTTGTAAAATAAAATTCTAAAATTTGTATTTCTAAACACTAGATAAACTATATATATTTTATGTTGTCTTTCCTTTATGGTCTCCCAGTGGATCAGCGTTAAGTTTATGGACTTACAAGATAAAAATCCTGGATTCGATTCCCTGTGATGAACAGAACACAGCTTCTTTGTTGTGTAGCTTTGAAATAAACCAAAAACACTTAAAATGGGTTATTATCTGCCATTCTATAGAACAATAGGATTACGTCACTTAAAAATATATATAAAACTCAAGCAGAACGAGGCCAGATTTTAAAATACTAAATAGCAAATATAATATTTAACCTTCTGTTTTTTACCTAATTTCAGAAATGCTAAGAAATAGTTCGGACATCAATTAACTATCAAACTAAGTTGCCACAACACCAAAAACAAGCCCAACATCAACTTGCTATCAAAGTACGTTACCACAATACCAACAAACACGTCGAACATCAACTCGATATCAAACTACGTTGCCACAATACCAAAAACAAGCCCAACATCAACTTGTTATCAAAATACGTTACCAAAAGACTAACAAACAGGTCGAACATCAACTCACTATCAATGTACGTTACCACAATACCAACAAACACGTCGAACATCAACTCGATATCAAACTACGTTACCACAATACCAACAAACAGGCCAAACATCAACTCGATATCAAAGTACGTTACCACAATACCAACAAACAGGCCAAACATCAACTCGATATCAAAGTA
>NW_013665783.1:87598-88885 GCF_000517525.1 Limulus polyphemus | reverse complement strand
TCAAACTACGTTAGACCACAAGACTAACAAACAGGCTGAACATCAACTCGATATCAAAGTACGTTACCACAATACCAACAAACAGGCCAAACATCAACTCGATATCAAAGTACGTTACCACAATACCAACAAACAGGCCAAACCTCAACTAGCTATCAAACTACGTTGCCACAATTTTAAAATACTGAAGAGCAAATATTATAGTCAGTGTTCTATTCTTTTATTTAATTTTAGATTTTCTATAACAGAGAAGCGTGAACATATAACAAATTTTCAAATTTTTGAATTTAGCTTGACGATTGATCCGCTGGTAAGAAGGACCTGAATGAAAAACGCCAATCTTCCTTCAATGTAAATAGTACGAACTGGAAGAAGTCCAACTTTTGTAAATACGTGACTTGTAACTCCACATGAGAATAAAAGCAGGATGTAAGGCCTCCCACGAGGACGCACTTGTCTGGTTGACCAGTAACAGTGATGACCATTACAGGATCATTCTTCTAGCAGATTCCCTAAACGCATAGACAAAACCTTTGAAAGACTTCAATGAAACTCATCTGATGACGACCTATATTTCATGTCACAACATATATCACTCAACGAGAAAGTGGATCACTCAGCTGGTGAGGTGCAATTTTTAACTAACCTGCTAAGATACCTAAATTATGTATTCAATGAAATAGCAGTTAGGTTGAGATAACAGAAAATATGGAACAGAGGTCACACTGTTCACTGAAAGATTGGAGGGAAAATGGAGGAGTTATTGAAATGGAGTCACACTGTTCAAATGGGAGATTGGAGGGAAAATGGAGGAGCTATTGAAATGGAGTCACACTGTTCAAATGGGAGATTGGAGGACTTATTGAAATGGAGTCACACTGTTCAAATGAGAGATTGGAAGAATTATGGAGGAGTTATTGAATTGGAGTTACATTATTCAAATGGGAGATTGGAGAAAAGATGGAGAAGTTATTGAATTGGAGTTACATTATTCAAATGAGAGATTGGAGAAAAGATGGAGAAGTTATTGAATTGGAGTTACATTATTCAAATGGGAGATTGGAGAAAAGATGGAGAAGTTATTGAAATGGAGTCACACTGTTCAATTCAAAGATTGGAGGGAAGATGAAGGGGGTTATTGAAATGGAGTCATACTGTTCAAATGGGAGATTGGAGGGATTGTGGAGGAGTTATTGAATTGGAGTCACATTATTCAAATGGGAGATTGGAGGGAAGATGGAGGAGTTATTGAAATGGAGCAAGCACGAAAGTATGTGGAAAAACATG
>NW_013665783.1:65785-86734 GCF_000517525.1 Limulus polyphemus | reverse complement strand
TCATAGTGTTCAAATGGGAGATTGGAGAAAAGATGGAGAAGTTATTGAAATGGAGTCACACTGTTCAATTCAAAGATTGGAGGGAAGATGAAGGGGGTTATTGAAATGGAGTCATACTGTTCAAATGGGAGATTGGAGGGATTATGGAGGAGTTATTGAAATGGAGCAAGCACGAAAGTATGTGGAAAAACATGGAGCATTATTACTAGAATAACTTAGGTGGTATGTGGAAAAACATGTAGCATTATTACTAGAAGAACTTAGGTGATTACTGGTGTGTGTGGATGGAGAGAACTTGTGCCAAGAACCTTGCTTTGGCTGATGTTAGATTCTTCTTGCATGTAAATAAATAAATGAGAAGAATAATTATACTTGTTTTATTTATTCTCAAAGTTTCAATAATTTTAGTTTATTTCCCAACGTTTCGATATTTCTCTTTCGTATTTCCCTACATTACGATATTTTTTTTTGCTTCTTTCCAACGTATCGATATTTGTTATTACTTCCCGACCTTTCGATTTTAAAGTTTCACCAAGGTTAGTGTTGCTGGATCTAAAGGTCGTTTATTTACAAAATACTTCTCTTCAATAGTCACGTACAACTTATTTACGTTGATCTAACTTGATTGTGTACAAAAAGTCACTTTTAAATTCTTAATATAAGCAATTACAATTAAACAAGTGCTAAATAATCAACTACTGATATACCTTGTGTTTGTTTGTTTGTTTTTGAATTTCGCGCAAAGCTACACGAGGGCTATCTGCGCTAGCCGTCCCTAATTTAGCAGTGTAAGACTAGAGGGAAGGTAGCTAGTCATCACCACCCACCGCCAACTCTTGGGCTATTCTTTTACCAACGAATAGTGGGATTGACCGTCACATAATAACGCCCCCACGGCTGAAAGGGTGAGAATGTTTGGTGTGACGGAGATTTGAACACACAGATTGACTGATATACTATAGAAAATACATTTTCACTCTAATATACGTTTAAAGGAGAATTCTGTGCCTATTGAACAGAGTTGTATTGTGTTCATGTTACTTTTTTCTGATATTATTTAGAAACGTATGATCTAACTATTCCCCGAAAGAGGAGACTGAAATCTTCACAAAAATTGTAACATTACATTTATTCAAGGATCTTGAAATCCACAAATACAATAAACTACCAGTATTACAATATTGGATAAAACAGTTACTGTAATTTCAACTAAGCCTTGAAAATAAGAGAATTAACTAGTATATAAACGTATTGTTAATCGTTTTGTTTTAGAGTAAACAACAACAAAAAACTCAATTATCGAAACAGGAGACCATATATACAAAGTATTGTTAAAATCTTCACTGTCACAACGAAGTCTCTTAGCACTTTTAAATATTTAAGAGTAAATATTCTTTTAACCAACATATAAATGGTCTTCCAAAATGCAGCAAAAAACTGAGTAAAAAATGTATACAACTTCTCCTGGTTTTTGCAGAGTCATTTGTCGAACCTGAAATAAAAGAAACGAGAAAGCAGCACAACGATTTCAGCTTTACCGAAGCAATGTAAAAATACACCAGATATGCTAAATAGAAAAATATCCTTTCTGATGTTTAACACAAATCCATTTTCTTCATTTTTCTCTAAATGACGACGTCAATAATGTACCACTACAAAAACGTTTGGAAATAGTCTTATAACAAGGTACTATTTGGGCATCAGTTTCCTGTCACGTTCGAGTTCATTCAACCCACGCACACACAGATACATGAACATTTACTCAGTGTCAAATCAACTGAACAAACTCAGAAACATGCTAAATAGTAGATGAAATTCTGATTCGCGTAGAAGTTTTATTGCCCGAATAACTGCATATTCGAGATATCAACTTGTGTTATACAAAAGTTAAGTACATTATAGTATTACAATAAAACAATTTTATATCCTCATCATGGCACTACGTCCGATCATACTCTATCTGACGACCGTGCATCTTGACAATAGCCCTGCAGTGTAGTTTCAATTGAAAAAAAAGCTCCGCCGTAAGGATACCATAAGGGATGGAAATAGATTTTTAGAACTAGGAGCACACTCCAAAATCGGGGTTAGATGGGTGGGGGGGGGTATCGGGGTTTTTAATATGAGCATAAAATATTAGTCCTTCATCTGGACCTTCAGGAACTAAGGTTACGACTCATCCTGGGTACCATATTCAGAACACACTCCTCCTCCCTGCACGCTTCCCATAGTCAATGGAACGTACGAGAACAACCATTTCACAGTGCCTACGCCAATAATCCTTTCGCACAGAAATCTATAGAACCTACATTCTGGGATTTGACCGTTATGTCTTCACATGGAACACCATGAATACACGTTTCACTTTCCAGCTGCGACGGTTAAACTGATACATTGTGGAAGAAATTTGTGTATAAGTGACTTGTGTCACTATTCCAGACGGAGATACTTCTTCATTACGTTGATAACTGTTGCCTGGGTTACGTAGACGTTATTCGTCAATGTCTTTTGTGTTCATGGGTTCCTACTTGTTACAAGTTACCCCACCTTGCTTATCTGCGCTAGCCATCCCTAATTTAGCAGTGAAAGACTACAAGGAAGGCAGCTAAGTCATCACCACCCACCGCCAACTCTTGAACTACTTTTTTACCAACGAATAATGGGATTTAACGTCACATAATAACGCCCTCACGGCTGAAAGGGCGAACATGTTTGGTGGGACGGGGATTTGAATCCGCGACCCGCAGATTGCGAGTCGAACTCCCTAACCACGTGGCCATGCCGGGCCTACAGGTTTATTGGTACTGGTTTTATGAATATTGATAAAAATGACAAACCCATCTAAGTAAGAAATGAATAAAACAATGTTACATAAAATGTTGGATGTCTTATCAAGAATGGAAAACGGTTTGTATTGAAACTTTCATTTTATTTTCCATTCTCCGAAGCTGAGTTAGAAACTATAATTACTGGTGACCAAAAAAAAAAAAAGAGAGAAACTTTTACTCTATTCGTTGATTTCAAGTATTTGTGACTTTTATGAGTTAGGCCTACACGGGATTGGTTGGTATTTTGTCAGGGAAGATTAGTAGGAAACCGACTCGAGTAAAATTAATTTAGTTTATCACCATCCTACAATAATAAAGAGCCGAGTTCGAGTCTGTGTAAGTTTATCTATTAATCCACAGAAGAAAGGCTACAGATTTACTGTTATTGTACTCCGTAGTATTTTGTTTCGTTCTTTATTGTTGTACAGATACAAACACAAACTTATTAACAAAAACTAAGAACTGTAGAACTTTAACATAATATTCAAGAACGACCTTCTTAACTTGGTTAAAACTATCTGATATTAATCGATCAACAAATAAAAGTGGTTGTTTCTGAGAGGATGTACTATCATATAATAAAGCATTTTTTTTTATCATATAATAAAAGCTTTTTTTTTTTTACCTGGATCAGCTATTGGCTCCTTTCTATGGGTTTGCTCAATGACGGGAAAGTCGGTGGAAATAAGGGTGTTCGTAGAATAATTAATTCTTCCTGAAGAAAGAAAATTAAAAATAACTGTTATACCGAATTGAGCAGAATAATATTAACTTTTATGGAATTAATATCTGTCGAGGTTGAGCTAAGCCTTATCTTTTTTTTTTCATCATATTAATATTCAGTACAAATTAATTTACTTTGTATGATATCCTACGCAATTATAATGATTATGTGGTACAAACAAAATGAAAAACAAAACAAATTAAAATATATATACTCATGTTAGCTTCATGCTCTTCCATATCGATGTTATTCATGACTTGTTTCACCTTGAGTGGGAGGTCTGTAAAATAATGTTATATTAAATATGGAAGTATAAGTTTGCCAAAATTTTGTCGTTTTTGATAAGTTAACAACAAATGAAAACTTTGAGAAATGGTTAAATCTGAAACTATGTTGACAAAATTGTTTACTGGTGTTTCAGAGACAGGAGTCTCGAACCTTATTGCAGCATCCTTTCACTATCACAACAGCACTAAATTGGCCGATAGGAGTATAAACACGTTTAGAAGTAGATGTTAAGATAATTTCCGGAAACTCTGAACGTTTGTATATCAAATAATAACTGCTAGATTGTGTTCAAATAAAACATCTGCCTATGATAATTTCGTCCACAGAAGGTTTATATATTATTCAGTTTTATATAGCTAAATAAACCTATTGAGAAGAAATTACAACATCTTACAACTTACATACATCATTTGTGAAGGTACAACATCTAACAACATGGAAGTGTCATTTGTGAAAACTCCACATCTAATAATTTAGAAATGCCAGTTATAATAACACTACACTCGGGGATGTCAGTTGTGAAAATACAACATCTAATAACTTAGAAATACCAGTTATAATAACACTACACTCAGGAATGTTAGTTGTGAAAATACTTCATCTAACAACTCAAGGATGTCGGTTGTGTAAACACTTCAACTATCAAATTAGAGACATCCGTCGTAAAATCATTGTATCTAACAACTTAGAGAGATAAGTTGTGAAAAACTACATCTACAGATATTAGTTACAAGACACTACATATAATAACTTCGAGATGTCAGTTGTGAAAACACTACATCTTACATTTAACAATTAGTCGTCACAAAGTGATAGACTAGAGGAAAGACAGTCTACTTTTTGGGATAGTCGTCAACAACGAATAGTATGACTGACCGTCATATTATAACGCCCCCACGACTGAAAGGAACACCATATTTGGAAACAGGTTTCAATCCCGCAATCCGCAAATAATCGGTCGAGTGCTCTAACCACCAAGCCATGCTAGGCCACCTAAAGCCAAATTTAAGTTTCATTTTGTTAAATAAAACACAATAGTCCTAACACTCTTGAAAACGTTTTTTTTTTTTGTAAAAGGACTATAAGCGAATTTAAAAGTTTACTTTTGTTAAATAAAACACAATAGTCCTAACACTCTTGAAAACTTTTTCTGTAAAAGGACTATAAGCAAATTTAAAAGTTTCCTTTTGTTAAATAAAACAAAAGAGTCTGAACACCCTTGAAAACCAAAAAAAACACGAGAAATTTGTTTTCAAGGGTGTTCGGACTCTTTTGTTTTATTTAACAAAATGAAACTTCTAAATTTGCTTTCAGTCCTTTTACAAAAAAAAAACGTAAGAGGACTGTCTAGAAAAAGGCTTACTTATTTGCTGTTTACATTAGATAACTCTACTTTCCTTTAACATTACTTTAAAACGTTCCATTTACTGTTGAATGAGGCCTTGCTCCTTCAGTGAAAATAAGTGTTTTTATTTGGGTTGTCAGATTTATACAATTATTTTATCTCTATAATCATTCTTTCTTCTCTTTATACAGAGCGAACAAAAAAGATATTTTACAATTTTAACAGCCCTGAATTTCACATTTGAGATAAAAACCAACAGCGTGACCATTCTTATCAAATACTGCTACAAATATTTCTTCATTTTCGTGAGCGTTATTTAGATAATCATCGCTAGGAACAAATGCAATTATTCTCAGCCGTCCCCTTCCTCCCCATTTGGAATTAGCTGAACTCTAAAAAAAATTCTTATAGCAGAGTTAAATTGTTTGGCTTCTACACCAACTTTTTCAGAACAATCTTTCTGGCATGTGATGCTTCACTGCAGAATTTAGAGGCATAATCAGAGGGGGGCATTGTTTTCCCGTGGATTTCCTCCCCATATTACATTTCGTTTGTCTTCCATAATTTAACCGGGGTCACTATACTCATCAATATTCCTGGACAGGGCAAGTCGAAAGAATAATTCAGTGACAAGTGATAAATCAAATGTTATAATTAAGAGTTTCGACCCTCTTACTAGAGCCTTCTGCTGGCAATAATTTGTTGAACAATACCAGTTCGTTTCTGTGTGGAATACTTTTTTTTTTAAAGACAGTACTAGCATCAACAATACCTGCCATCTGGTGTTAAAGCTGTTAAGCTTTGTACAGAGTGCTAAAAAATAAATGTGAAGCCCAATCTGTCATTTGATTTATTGCCCTCCAGTGGCACAGCGGTATGTCTGCGGACTTACAACGCTAGAAACCGGGTTTCGATACCCGTGGTGGGCAGAGCACAGATAGCCCTTGTGTAGCTTTGTGCATAATTAAAAACAAACAAACAAACAAACATATAATGATATTTAATTTTGAGAACAGTCCATGTATATCATTTACAGCAAACGGCATTATTACTCTGAGTTTTTGTGACAGGCATGCCACAGTGTAAACATTCTGATGCTCGAACCTCTGGAAATAATTCTCTCCATGCACCTGTTTATAGCATTTACAGTTTTACTTTCTTCACTTGTCTTGGAACCGCTTCTGTGATTGGCCTTCAATCTAGTTCCCAAATGAGCTTTTTTTTTATAATCTTTATCACACCAACTCTGATCATGCCAATGGGCGACATTGATAAGCCCATTGGTTTTTACCTATTGCTCACCAACTTTTAACTTTTAAAAATTCAAACTAGGTTATTTTATCTAAAATGTATCTCACCTTCTTCAATCGTTTTCATTTTGTTGTTGTTTAAAATCGTAATAGTATATTTTTGAAAGCTCTTACCATAGATTTTAATTTTCCCTTCAAACTTTCCGAGTTTGTTTTCTGCTACACACCCATACACGCCAATGTCTGACACTCGTAGACTTTTTATGGTCAACTTTGTCAGTAGCTTATAAGAGCGTTTATGAATCTGTGTTTCATATTTGATTGGATTTGTTGAAATAGTTCTGAAATCTTTCACCCACGTATTAACTGGAGTAGGATTGGCTTCTATGTGACAGGCCAGAGTAACGTCTTCACCAATTCGCCGACCCAGTATTTGTGTGGGCACCCATATCACTGGAGGAACTAGAATATATAAACATCTGGATTAGAAATCAAAACTCAATTCACCAACAAACTAACTATCCATAAGATGTGCATATGGTGAGCAAACATCGTAAAACAATGAACTTATTTTCACTGTGAACTTGAATTATTTTCTTACAAGTCATAGTATTATGCATTTTTATTATTCGAAATTGTCGACAGAAAGAACGGTATCGGCAGAGGTACCGAGAACATTAAATAATTAAACGTGTTTTATAGATTATTTAATTTTCTTTTCGAATAAGGGTGTAAACAGAGACTTTCTTGAAAATCTCGCCTTTCCGAAAATACAAAAATAGAATAAGAATGAACCATAAAAAAGGCACTCACATTCGACATCTATTACAATTCTTCGGCTCACAGAGGGCGGTACGCTATTGGAAGCAATACAAAGATAGGCTCCCATGTGAAGACGGCTAATACGAGAAATCTTTAATTCCTCTCCAAAATAAGAAGTGACTGAAAATAGATGCAATCATACTTGTAGATATAAGTATAGATTATTTGAAATACCATAACAATTAGATCATAAAGTAAAATCCTGATCATAACAGTAATGAAACAGATGCGAGTACCATAATTTTTATCTGTAAACTTCTAGGAGATAGAAATGTTTAACTAAACGAAAATCATATGTTCCATATACCAACATATCTTTCTGAACGTCATATCGTCACGTCGATAGTGTTATATTATATCTAGATAAAAGCAAGACAGTGATAATTTCCATTCATGGCCGGTATTATGACACGCCAGCACTGCCAGAGTACCTGACGTTGTGTATGTCAAATAAATTAATATTTTTAGCAAATCAAAAAAATGGCACCTAACAAAACACAAACGTAGTGCCAACTCTGAAAATTCTTTAAATAGAAAAACTAAATAAAAGATTTTTAAAAAATATGAAAAAGACATTGCTGGTGTAAACGTAAGGTATTTTGTACTTATGACAGTTACTAAGGCTATCCATAACCGTCCCTAAGTACTGACCAGAGCAACAGCAATTCACAATCCATGCTAAGAGATTGACTGTCACTCTTATAACGAATCCACAGATTAAACTGGGAGGAATATTTTGTGGTATCGCACGCTTTTAAACCTGCCTCGTGAGCTCCAAAATACAGACCTTTATACTATTTATTTGTAATTTAGTGTGAAGAAAGGGAGCTCTTCCCAACTGGGGTGCTTAAAAACAATCGCCCCGTACGTGTATTTGATTTTGGACTGCAGCGAAAATATTGTTTTGAATCTGAGCGAGAGTGTTTATTGTTTGGATGGATGGGATTGATGAGATGGTAGTCGGGAAGGAGGCCGTTGAAGGACCGTAGTTCCTGCATTCAAGATGTCTTCCCAGTTGTCAGGGTGTGTGTGGTGGGGGGGGGGAGTACCAAAGCATCCAGTGTAACCAGTGTTCTTGATTTATAAAGATGGATTTAATATACTATCACGGGTATTTTAGAAACTCTGATGAGAAAGAAACATAGGGGCAAACGACCCTTTTCATGGGTGCAGGGACCAGTAGGTCCAATTCTCATGTATAGTTTGATGTGTAAAACACACTTTCATAGGACAGACGCCGAATATTCCATCTGTCCTGTGCCCAGGTTGTAAGGAAACACTTGATTGTTAGATAACATAACACGAATATAATTAAAACCTTGTGTTGTATAATTTGAACTCTGTTTAGGCTTTTCCCTTGCAATATAGGTTGTAGGGTGTTAGGTACTTGAAGGGGGCACTTGTAACTTTGTGTGCGAGTGGTGAGTTCGTTCCTTTTATCCGCTTTTTTGTAAGCGTTTTAGTAAGCATGGTAAATCTGTCTCTTAGATTAGGTAAACCAATTGATTTATCATAGGTAGTTCAAAGTAGTGAAAATTGGAAGCCTTAGGGCCAGTCTGATTGTTCTAATTTTGTAATTGTAATGTTACTGTTTGACATGTATGTTATCTGAACAACCATATTCAAGGAGCGGGCGTATAACTGTTTTGTATATTTTGAGTGTTGTGGCGGAAGTGCAACCTGTGTATTTTCAGGAAATAACTTTTATGTAGTTGATTCGTTTTATAATTGGGGTGTGTATATGTCGAATGTGTTTTTCTCCATGTGAGGCGTTTATCAGAAGTGGTACCCAGAATTTTTTTGTTATTGAATAAAAGCAAAAGTACCCGTCCCCAGTGACGGTACAAGTTTAAGTTAATCTAACAATTTAAATTATTTCACTGACTTTAAATAGGTTAATTGTGTCGCACTCTTGGTTTTACTCAGAGCCAAAGCTCTGAGCTACTTATACCACAACAAGTAATTGTTGAGCATTTCAGTCATGCTAAGAGCCACTCAACAATAACATACGGTAAATCTACATTTTTATTCTTTAAGTTACGTTACATTTTGAAATGTGAATGACAGTGTCGAATATACTGCTTGCGAAATACAATTTGGCATTAACATTATCCATGCCTGTTCTCCCGTCATTTCAAAAGTGAATGTTGAACTTTGCCTGCGTGCGCATCTCTTCAAACGCAATGTGGGAAGCGGCCGCCTTAAACAAGAGACAGACAAACGCTGGGACAGACACCATGGTTCGCAATGTATGTAGGATTTTAATTTATAGAACTCTACTAAAGAGCCAACCCTTACACAATTTATAACATAATATATAGTTAAAGTTTTTAGGTTGTCTATAAGCTACAATAACACTGCTTGTTTGAAATTAAGCACAAAGTTAGACAATGGGCTATCTGTGCTCTGCCCACCACGGACATTTCATTTTGTAGAGAAAACAACAAAAAGTTCATACAAACCTACAAACTTTTTCCCGTTAACAGATGTTAGTGGTATTCGATTACCGTCTTCTCTCCGCCAGGTGACATTTGGTAAAGGATACCCATTGGCTTTACAATTCAAAGTGACGTCATCTCCCTCTTGTGTTGTCATGTCAGAACTACTTTCTACTTCACTGATACGAGGTGGAACTGAATTTAATGAAAGCAAGTATCTTAGATGACATTAAGCTCAATAAAGATTACTTTCGATAAAACAACTAAATTGTCCATAAAGAATTATCATTTACTAAAGGTATAGTAATTTCCAGTTTCAAAGACTATTTTAGTCAAAGAATGTGTGTGTTTAATAATATCGACCTGAGAGAGGAAATTATTTATCTAAAATAGTCAGTAGAAACTAGTGGCTTTGCTATTAGATTTTTTAAAAGTAACAAATGTTTTTCAATCATTTATAAAGTAAAGTATATTTGTAGTTAAACACAAAGCTGTTCTGTCCATCACGGGTATCGAAACTCGGTTTATAGCGTTGTAAGTCCGCAGATATGCCACTGGGGAGCTTACGAAATAAAGAAAAATATTTTTACAACTATTAAAGAACTGGAAACAACTTTGTAAAAAATGTGTTTGTGTGAAACCTAATAACATAATCCAAAATATGATTTAAAAAAAATGCTCTTGTATAACTTGGGGGTGAATCAGTACTCGAATTTGAGGGGGGGGGGGTGAACGGGTGGGGACTCTGTTCCAATTGTTAAGTTAAGTATCACTTTCGCTCCCCTTGTTAACAAAATGAAGCGCTTTGGGGGGAGAAGAGAGAGCTTTTTCAGCTGGAGTCGTGCTGATTCTCCCTGTCCGAAATATTATCTCCATCAGCCATTGGTAGAGTTAGTTTTTCGTTTGCTTTTAATGCTGGTTTTATGCAAAGTCGTTATTAAATCTTAATTTAGATCAAATTGGTGACTGATTAATGGACAGTTAAGTTCATGATATGTTCATATATACGATAGTACCAGTATAATGGACGCTTCTTTTATTATGTTTATGGAGCTTTCGTGTTAAGTTTAGTTACAATTCCAGCATGGGAGTAAAAGGCTAAAAAAAAACATGTTACTAGTGGGGGTCCGTAACTGATGAAACAATGTATTCTAATCTTTGAAAAGTAATAGCGTAATAAAACTATATTTAATCAGCTGTACTCATTACTGGGTTGGTTTCTATTTTCGATCTAAGTAGGAATAACTGGATCTTATTAGAAGTTAATATTAATTCATCAATGATATAGAGAAATATGACAAACAGTAACGAAAAAATCTTACTTACGGTTTATTTTAGGCGCCTTTTAATAATTGAAAACAAAGAACAAGCAGTTTAATAATCGTCAAGTGCAATAAACAACTGTAGCCGTAACAGTATGTTAGCTTCATATATTTATCCTCGAGAAGCGTTGAATCAATGGGCGGTTTACCCTCGCTTTAAATAAATATATCTACTTCATAGTTGTCGATCCTGTTGGTAATGAAATAAGTTACAATGATGCACATTTGTATAAATTGTAGAGGAAATGTATGTACTTATAAAATTAAATACTTTTGGTCTACTTATAAAGAGATACTGCGTCACATAATTAAATATATTATTCAAGTCTGAAATACGTCGTTTTTAAAGCCACCAATACGTAAATACGTTTTATGCGCGCAATATAGTCACCTCAAGCTCTCCTTAATTTACATTTTATTTACCTAATCCGAACAACTAGATTTCACAATTTCTCGTTCAGCATCAGTAAGTACAATTATGACATTTGGAAGGTTTGGGTAATATTCACCATTATATGTCTAGCTTGACTGACGAGAGATCACTGAGCTTGAAACTGTAGCCCTCTATGGATCACATACATCAAGTATGAGAAAACACTTTTCGTATCAAATGAGACCAGTTAGGCTTTTTTTTAAATGATACTAAATCAAACTATTCTTTAATTCAATTTAATTGTGCGAGTTAATTCATATGCACACTGCTTTCAAGGGTTAGAGGGCATGGTGATATCTTTTAAATATTAAGTTTCTGAAACGTTAATTAACATTCAAAGAATATCGAATTTTCCATATAAAAGTGTGTCATTTCTTTAGAAGTTTATTTGTTTGTTATTGAACGCAAAGCTGCAAAAGTTTGGTATCTGCGCTGTATCCCCCCCAACAGGGATCGAACCATCAATTTAAGCGTTATAAGCCTTCAAGCTTATGGCCGAGCCACCAGGGTATGGGACTTCTTCAGGAGATTGCTGTTTATGGACGTAATATAAAGTAAGTCACTTTATTTTTGTTCTTAGACTAGTGCAAGCTCAAGTTTTTAAACGCTCCTTTCCACTGTTAAAAACACGCCTTGTTTCATCGGTGTGGTAACAGTAACTAAAACCAATAAGTGGATTGTCAGCTGAGCTAGCTGATGACCGAAAACGATTAAAACAAAAAGATAGAAAGTATTAATATGCGTACAAAACACCAGAAAACGAAATATAGCTTACACTTTGGAGTGAAACCATTTGAGTTTTATCAGAACAACGAAACACGAAAAGACCACTTGACACTGCTCAACGTAAGATGAACAATGATGTTGTAGTTAGACATGGAAGTAATGGACGTAAGCCAAAGTTTCAAAGAAATACAACGCGTATACGATGATTAACTTACTGATAGGGATAAAAAATTAACTCTCTCCTAATTCTAAGTTACATCATCAATTTATCAACTTGGTACATTTATGGCAAGGATTGCTTCGATCCAGTTCAGTGACAAAGCAAGATTGAACAGTATCAACTACTATATTTCATCACAGCAACAACGTTTCGTTATAATTAATTTTCACGCAGAGATATGACTTAATCTAATTAATGTAATAGGTAGAAAAAATTGTTCGTATATCATCTATGTATGTACGCTGTTTTAAATTAAGAGCATAATTTATCATTTCATTTGGAATAAGACTTTTTTTTTCAATGATGAAACTTTATGAATCACAAGGATTTTACTAAATCACTAATCAGTCATTAAAAAATCGTAAAACATCTTTGGAGGAAGATATAAACAATGTAATGAATGGTGAGCTAGATCAATATGGACAGTAAATAAGGGATGTTAATCAACTGCTGACTGGCTACTTAGTGCTCAAGCGAAGATATATCAACTCTTACTGTTCCCCATGTATGTCAGTTACTCCATCACAGTGCTTTTTTGTGGCTTACCATTAACAACGCGAATAGTGTTCTTTTGTATGTTGAGTCTTGAAATAGATCATAATTTACAGTACTAATGTATAAGAATACCGATTTTTTTTTGTTCTCTTGTAAAATGTGGATAAATTTACATTTTGTCAAACCAGATATGAAAAACGATCGCATACTTTTTATGATAACCCAAGTATCTGACAGATACACTTTTCTCAATGGTGTGCTCTAATATTTAATATTCTGACTTATTTTGTGTTAAGATAACAATTCTCACAGCAGCGCGAAAAAAAAAAGTTACTTTGCCCATTGGAGAGAAACCAGATTTGGACAATTCATGATGAAATTATTATTTATTACTAATTTGTTGAATGAGAACGAAAAAGTTTTGAATTTGATACTTTCAACCCGAATAACACCTTAAGCAACCAAATTAGGGACTCCCAATTTTTAGATATAGTCCATCCTAATTTGAACTCCTGACCAAGCTGAAGAAAGACAGCCAGTCATCAGTATTCGCCGCCATAAAACATTTCTTTGTCCAGCTTTAAACTGAATATATGGATTGATTATCAAACTTATAACACACCCAAAGGTGAAAGGGGGGATTAAAACATAATCACTGTAATTTGTGTTATATTTTCTGAGGATCAATAAGAAAATGTAAATTGCTTTGAAGTTTAAAATTTCACTTTTTCTTTAAGGAAGAAAACCGTAGATATGTTTAGTTTAGTTTATATATATATATATATAAATCGAATTTGATTTCACTACAATTGAATATTTTAATTTGATGTCTAAATATGACAATTGATAATGTAATATTATTATTTTTTAGTTTTTTGGTAAAACAATATTGAGTTTAGACGCAGTATAGATAGTTTGAAACCTATCGGTAAAACACTAAGTTACTATGATTCGTTTCAAAAGTTATCAAGTTACTTATACATTATTAAAATATACATAATCCACTATCTAAAAACATATGCCCATTAAACAAAGCTCTCCAGTGGCACAGCGGTATGTCTGCGGACTTACGACGCTAGAATCCGGGTTTCAATACCTGTGTTGGACAGAGCACAGATAGCCCATTGTGTAGCTTTGTGCTTAATTACAAATAAACAAACATTAAACAAAATTCAGTTGATTACAGTTGAGAAGGACAATACCATTCTAACCTAAGATTTCCAAATATCCAGTTTGACTCATCATGGGTAATGTGTTAACTTGACACATGTATCCTCCCCGATCTGATTCCCGAACGTCCTTGACACGCAGCACAAACTGCCTACTGTCAACAGAGCTGACAGATATTCTGTAGTTCCGTGTGATTAGATGCTGATGAATCGACAGAATAGCTTTGGTCTCCACTTTTATCCACGCTACCTAGAAATATGTATTTAATGTAATGGTTACAAGTGATATAAACACTCTAAACGTACACAACAATGCATGCCAAAACAACTAGGTGACTAGGAATTCAAATAACAAATATACAAGGTAATTGTAAAGAAAGAAAGAATTAAAGTGATTATATCTTAACATCTACTGGCTCTAGAGGCATTGATAATCATGATTTATAATCAGGAAAGTTTGGATATGGTACAGGATAATAAACAAACTTAATATTCCGAAAATTGTTTAATTTCGAAGTCTAAGTTCAAGAGAGGTTCAGTTCAATCTACACTTTGATCAACGTGTATTATTGGTCTATACTAGTTTCAGAGAATTCCACTCCTCATCAGTAACCTTGATGGTATGGTACAGGGTGTTTCAAAAGCTATCGCAGAAGGTGTTCATTCAGCATACGAAGCTACTAACTGTCATCTGTTTCCAACAGTGTTCATTGATCCTCGAAATATCCTACAGACATTTAATTAACTCCACAATCTTTTATTATAGAAAGAAGAGAAATAAAAACAGTGGTTTGGGAGAAAACGTACTTAAGTTTGAAACACTTTGTAGCATATTCAATAATTCAAACATTTCTGAATAAAACCTGTTGTTCTCAGTGTGCCTCTGATGAAAATTTATTCTCATAGGACAAGTAATTTAAGACTTAATCTTTTTTTGTTTTGTAATTACTCTGTATAACTCTGCATAGAAACAAGTTCGCGAAATACTTTTCGAACTAAACAATGGGTCAAACTAGTATAGGTCACCTTCAATATATGGTGTTTAATACGAAATTGTGAGCGAAAGTAAAAGCGTATATTCCTATGTCAATCACGTTATATCTGTTATATCCAGGACCGACAAGGATTCAATTAGTAAAGTGTATTTTTTTATTTATTTTAGAACTAGGGTAGGGATTTTTAACATTACGTTAGTCATTTATTTTAACTCAATTTATTATTAAATATTATTTCCTTGAATTAAACTGCTAATTATTCAGAACTGGCGAAACATCAGTCTCGTGTATAAGCGAAGTTGCCAATCTCTTGGCAACGCTAGAATCCGGGTTTCGATACTCGTGGTGAGCAGAGCACAGATAGTCCATTGTGTAGCTTTGTGCTTAATTACGAACAAACAAAAGCATTTAAGTATTCCAAGTTTTAACAAAATAAGTTGAAAATAGCGAAACTTAGACGTCGCAACTTCAAATAGCTGGATAATTTTTGAAGCTAGCTTTATAGTTTTCTAAGTTTGGGTTAGTAAAAGATAATAGTGAAACATCTTGAATTTCTCGCTTTCAAGAACAATAATATTTTACCCAATAATACGTAAAAATCAGATCAGAATTGAAGTTGAACCTTGAAGTTCGGCTTCATCTATACAATTTGCTATAACTAGAAAACATAAAGTTTAGTTATTTTCAATAAGAGTCGCTTGGTGTTAAGCACAAAGGTGCACAATGTGCTATTTGTGCTGTACGAACCCCGAATTTTACCGTTATAAGTTTGGTTTTCTCACGTGAAACTGGTTTCCGAACGAGTATTAGGTAAGTCCACTTTATAACGGGAGGATCGATCAGGACGATTGTGAAGTAAATCTGAGTTTAAGCTAGTTAATAAACAGTCTGGACACATGATGTAAAGCGAAACACAATATTTATTATATTGCAAAAACAAAAACACAGTGTGTGTAATTGCGTAGACACTGGACAGTCTCCTTCTACAGGATATATAAATTATTTAACTGTTTTCTTCTCGCAAGATGTATTTTCTTTGGTCTGTTCATTGTAATGGCCAAGTAGAACTGATGTTAACTCAACGCCAATAATAACAAGAAACGTCAGATTTATCCATAGCAACGCGCGTTACCATATGCCTGGTTTTTCTCGCACAACGGAGTTAAGGCTGTAATCCGTAGATATCATTTAATCGGCCAGTGAAGGACATTGCTGTCGTTGACCTGGGCAAAGTAGATACTATTTGCTAGAGAACAACAAAGGTAGAAAAGAACTCAATGGTTTTGTTGAACCACCTATTTACGCTAGAACTGCATAGAATCAAACTAAACATATATATTTTAAAATTGTTATATTAATAAAAGAAGGTAAAAAACATATAGCGTGCCTGCATACAATACACTATTTAAGCTCCTACATTTCTTGCTGAGGCATTGGAGGACTTCCTATAAGGTGCATTCAGTTCACCATTCTTTAGGGTAAGATTTCGAAATTGTAAACATTGAATGAAATAAAGATAAATTGCAAAAGTAGTTAATTCAAAATCTGTTAAAATTCATCAGTTACAAATATCAGATTATTAAAAAGTATTCGTTCCTTACTTCAAATTTGGTATTGAAACTCTTCTGCTGGTGAGTCCAAATATATTAAAATTCACGTTTTGTGTTTGTTTCTTTGTTTTTGTTGGGTTTTTTTGGGAGGGGGGGGAGAAGCAGATGTAAGCTTTTAGTTGATTTAATGAGACCGTCTATGTTAACTGCTATACGATACATTTAGAAATTAATCAAACGAATACAGTTTATTTTACTTTGTATTCTCTGAGATAGTCCACCACACAAGGAAAGCTAGCGTCTCTGCCTAAAGGCACGGATAGATTAGGCACTGGATCGGCGAACGTTGGTTCCAGGGATATCATACCTGTTAATTATAGAAAGAAAATGTTGTTTGAATTATTATTACTTTTTTCAACAATTAAAACGAAGCTTAAGATTCCAAACTGTTTATAAGACAGATAAATTTGAACAAAATGGTTGTTGTTGTTGTTGTTGTCATTAGCTTTTTCTTTTCTCATTCCCTTGCCGAGAAGAACGTTAGATTTATTGTCATTTATTTTCTTTACGAGATGTATTAATATTAATATTTTCAGAAAGAGATCTGGTGTACAAGTCACATAGAAAAATTATGTATTGTAGCCTGCCCACCTAGTGGTTCAGCAGTAAGTTTACGGACATACAACGCTAAAATCCGAGGTCATATTCCCCGAGGTAAACAGAGTGCATATAACCAGCCCATTGTCTTGCTTTGCACTAAAACAACAATAACGAGAAATTGTTGCATCCCTCTTGTGGCTCCCCCAGTGGCACAGTGCGGACTTACAACGCTAGAATCCGGGTTTCGATACCCGTGGTGAGCAGAGCACAAATAGTCCATTGTGTAGCTTTGTGCTTAATTACAAACAAACAAACCCTCTTATGGCAAGTTATAAAAGATTGATGTTAAAATATAACCACCTACATTATCAGAAGGAAAATGTTTAGAAGATCACATGGACTATTAAATCGTTCGCTGGTTTGATCATTTTTCACTGTTTCAAATAACCTCATGTAGAGTGTACATAAAATTAGTATTATAAAAAACTATATGAAAATATAAACAAGGGATTTGATGAATCAATCAAGAGACGTGGGTCGCTTGGTATTATTAAGAAATTTCTTTGTTCATTTTATTTCATGGATTACCCGGTGAATTTTATCTTGTTGCGAATATGCGAATATAGATTCCTCAGGAGTATGATGTAGTCCTCCCCTCTCTCCCCAGTAGGTCTGCAGTAAGTATAAAGACTTACAATGCTAAAATTCGAAGTTATATTCCCCTCTGGGGAGATAACGCAAATAACCCATTGTTTATCTTTGTGTTGAAACAACAACAGTTTTTTGACACAAAGTATATATATTTCAGAATTATGTGGTACTTATTTCTGGCTCTGTGCTCCCGCCCCCACCCCCCTCAATTCAGATTCCAAATTGCTACCAAAAATCTATGAGAAACACAAATCAAAAACTCAAATACAATACAATTAAAGCTAAATATAATATTAATAATTAGTTCACACGTAAAGGTTTCTAATACCTTGATAATATTACAATAATCAAAACATTTCGGGGAAAGTACATTCGTGTGAATGTTTCATGATAAAGTGATGTCTTATGATTTATTAATTAATGTTTTTTTTTGTTTGAAGTTAAGCACAAAGCTACACACACAGGGCTATCTGTGCTCTGGCCACCACAGGTATCGAAACCCAGTTTTTAGCGTTGTAAGTCCGCAGACATGCCATTGGAGGGCATTAGTTAATGTACAGTGACATGTAATACTGGTGAATACGAGTTAATTGATTTTAGCAGTCGAAACATAGGATAAGAACTTATTCGTAATGAGAAAGTAACTCATTAATAATAAGACAAAACTGACCGTGTAGGATATTAACCATAACAACGATTTACATCCGATTACCACCAATTGTGTGTACAGGGTGTCCCAGAACTTTGGACCAATTAGGAAAAATACACAATTTGTTCTTAATTTATTTATTATTCAAATTGCATGCCATTAACAGCCATACATACATCAATTCTTGGTATACTGTACCATCAGGGTATTTTCTTTCCTGAAATATGTACAAATGACATTAAAAATGTGTTTGTTTAACTTTCAGAATATAATGGGTCCAGACTTCTGGGACACCCTGCATAGTTGTCAATAGCATCTCGTGTAAGTCATGAGGGGCAGAATGTAAGATGTTTGAGTCGAAAATATGCACTCAACTTTATTTCCGTATTATGAGTCTAGTTCATGGCTACAAAATGCATAAACCCACCTTTATATATTTCATTTTTGCTCTTTTTCTCTTGAGCTAAATCAGGCCTTTGTTGCTGTTGTGTTTGAAAGGTTTATAAAGAACAGAGATATGGGCAAGGGTGAAGATCTGGCTATTCAATAACTTAGGTACTAAGTATGATTGGACAATTACTTCAAGAATTTGCCTTCCCGTCATAAGAAGGATTCTATGATTTTATCCGTTGTGTTTCTCTATTGGAATTGGAATACGGGGCCAAAGTCATATTTTTTTGTCTTAGTTTAGGTAAGTTTAAGCACAGAAAGAAGCAAATCAAAGCAACTTAATTAATTAAGAGCAACAGGACTTCACCAAGGAGCATTTTCAAGCAAGCAAAATGAAATTGCTACAAAACAAACTCAGTAATAATAAACTTACCACCTCCTGTCCCTATACCGTAAAAGATCACTAATGACGAATTGAGTAGAATCCACCGAAACCAACTGACCAAAGTCCACGCATATACGTAGTGAGATGCTACATCAGCATATTTTATTAGCCTGTGAACGTGCTGTACTGTCATGTCTTATAGCTAGAAACGGTGTGTCCGCTGGGATTTTCTGGTTCTCCTCGAGATATAGTTTGTATGGAATGATGATGCGTGGAGTGTCGCGTGCTACGACGTTTTCTATGATACTGCACTCGAGAGGCAGGAACCTCTTCTCTTGATACTGTTTGTTTTGAAACAAGGCGTTTTAATAAGTACAAATTTGGTCCATTGAAAATGAGCAAAACAGTGGCTACTTTTGTGTAATTATTACACAAATGAGGTTTTTATGAGTCCATAACTCTTAATATTGTGCATTAATTAAATTGATCTATGTGAAACGTAAAATAACTATTATACGTTATGGCTCATATTAAGCTGATCTATGTTTTTAAACTAGTGCTTGCATGTTTAAAAACATATATCAGTTTAACATGAGTGATAACGTATAGTAGTACTTGTATGTTTCACATAGATCAATTTAACATGAGTGATAACGTATAATGGTACTTGTACGTTTCACATAGATCAGCTTAACATGAGTGATAAGGTATAGTAGTACTTGTACGTTTAAAAACATAGATCAGTTTGTTTCACATAGATCAGCTTAACATGAGTGATAACATATAGTAGTACTTGTACGTTTAAAAACATAGATCAGTTTAACATGAATCATAACGTATAGTAGTACTTGTATGTTTAAAAACATAGATCAGTTTGTTTCACATAGATCAGCTTAACATGAGTGATAACATATAGTAGTAGTTGTACGTTTAAAACATAGATCAGTTTGTTTCACATAGATCAGCTTAACATGAGTGATAACATATAGTAGTACTTGTACGTTTCACATAGATCAGTTTAACATGAGTCATAACGTATAGTAGTACTTGTATCTATACGTTATCACTCATGTGGAAAGATGAATCGGCAAAGTTTTAACGATGCTGTTAGACTTTACTTTTCAAGTTTTTATAATACTAAACTCTGAAAGTCCAAGGCTGAACACGAGAAAGGTTTGTTTTACGAGAACTACAAACATTAATTACTCGTGAATGCTTAGTTACACTAAATATTAACTAGTTTCAACCGAAACACGTGGCTCCAAACATTTCTTTACCATCATTGTCGAAATGTAAACAAAGCTTCCAGTTTCTCATTATTGTATAACAATAAACTCCAGAAAAAAAAAAAATAATAATGATACGTTTGTATGTGTATTAACAAATCAAGACACGTTAAAAACATCCCAAACTGACAACTTAAAGGATAAACAAGTTTTATAATAAATACTGCCAAAATGTTAGAATGACCTCAGGCATATGGTTGTGTACAGTTACAAGATAAATCTGTCTTTAATATACAAGAGAGCTTTCTTGTTAACCCTGAAGTTAGTTTGATCAAGATGATTACATAACTAATCTTTACATACGCCTTTTAATTCGATTTATTTTCACTTCCTGTGGGCAGTGTTTGAACTTGTTTGTTTTTGTTTTTGAATTTCGCGCAAAG
>NW_013665783.1:57640-64797 GCF_000517525.1 Limulus polyphemus | reverse complement strand
CCTAACCACGTGTTTGAACTATTTATTTTAATCGCACATCGTTCAAAGCTGTAAGAATTTCTTTAAAACAAGTACTCTCCGTTTATTTTAAACTAAAAACGTGGTAATTTGATTTGTTTGGAGTTTCGCACAAAACTACACGAGGGCTATCTGCGCTAGCAGTCCCTAAGTTAGCAGCGATATACTAGAGGGAAGGCAAATACTCAACACCAGCCACCGCCAACTACGATAAACCCGCCTTAATTCAACCGCAGGGGCGTTATAATGTGACAATCAATCCCACTATCCGTTGGTAAAAGAGTAGCCCAAGAGTTGACTAGCTGCTATCCTTCTAGTCTGTCACTGCTAACTTAGGGACTGCTAGCGCAGATAGCCCTTAGCTTTGTGCGAAATTCCAAACAAGCCAAACCCGTCACTGTTATAGTATCCAAGCACATACATTACGCTACTTCTCAACGGCTGAAATATACTACAGATCATTTGCTATTCGGATTATTATTGCACCAACGAATAGTGGGATTGACCGTCACATTATAACGCCCCACGGCTGAAAGGGTGAGCATGTTTGGTGTGACGGGGATTCGAACCCGCGACCCTCAGATAGCGAGTGTGTGAGTTTACCTCCTAATGAAAAATAATTATTCTTAACTTAATAATAAGTATTAATTAAAGTCGTAATTATAATAAAGAACTCATTAGCGTGCACTAGTAGCATAAGGTCGGGTTGTTAACATTGAAATCATGAAACGTTTCGGATCCTGCTTATAAAATCGTTTAACTTGAAAAACATTCGCTGAACTCATTTCCACTCAACTGATCACGAATCACAAAGGAAATAAAATTCAATGTTCCCTTGATAAATCTGTACTCTGTAATAACCATTTACTGATAAAACTTTACTGCAGAATCAATGCAAAGACCACTGACAGAATGAACATTTGAGTTTCAAAATACTGTTGTGTCTGCCTATAGGTCTGAATCTAACATTCAGATAAATCGTTTTGTATTCCTGCATATAATAAAGAATGCCGAAAAATGAGGACCTGAAGTTTCCGCTGAACGCACAAACTCCGCACTTTCAGTTGTGAACGCGTTAGAAAAATAACAGTCAATTCCGTCATTCGTTTTAAACATCCCGACAAATCCCTTGTGATAGCGGATGCTGCTGTCTGGCTCCCTTCCTTCTGATAAATCATTCAAAATTAGGAATGGCTATATCTGAATCCTAAAATTCTTTGACCTGGCTATTTAGACAACGTGTACATAAGGCGCTATTCAGGGTAAATATCCCAGTTCTTTCCAAATTATTTATTAATATATTTTTTTAATTTCGGTGGTTCAAAGTATGTTTAGTAAAGATGTTCCTTACCGTAAAACGTATATGCAATAATAATACGAAAAGCAAATGATTTGTTGTATATTTCAGCCGTGAAGGTGTTATAATGTGACAGTCAATCTCACTATTCATTGGTGCAATAATAATCCGAAAAGCAAATGATCTGTAGTATATTTCAGCCGTGAAGGTGTTATAATGTGACAGTCAATCCCACTATTCGTTGGTAAAGAGTAGCCGAGGAATTTACGGTGGGTGGTGGTAATTAGCTGCCTTCCCTTTAGTTAAAATTAGGGACGACTAGTGCAGGTAGACCTTGAGTAACTTTACATGAAATTCGAAAAACAAAGAAACAAAGATTTTCATTTCTTGCTTCTTGTATGTTTATGCAAATATTTAAAAAAAATATTGCCAAGAAAACTCAGTGTTTACGTCAACGAAACCTCCGGGATTCATTCGTACAGCTTAAACGAATTTTAGATGTGTGTTTTAATGTATAATAAATCTCCAGCTCATTAATGATGTAAAGAAATAACTGTTCGTTTTTTTCTTTTATTTTGAAAGAACATCTTTAACTCAGGTTATGTTGATTCAGGCCTTGGTGATTCATTTATAATATAGAAGCCTTTCTACAAATATTTTAATTAGCTGTGTTTAGCTGCAACCCACGTTCATTAGGTACAATTATTGATACTAGGTAGAATGTACAAGACATATGTATATATATTTACAGTTAGTAATAACAAACAACATATTGTACCAGAAAACTTTAATGTATTCACTAACGGGCTGTTTATTTTCATAATTAGTAATGTAATACTGTAAAACAAAAATACAAGTTTTTCGTACAGAATTATAAATTTATATATATACATCGGCACAAAACATAGTGCTTCAGTTTTGTAATTGACTTAAAATGTTAATTTTTTATGCAAAACAATATTTAATAAACATGTAAAAATATTACATTTGTGGAAAACGTAACGCCATTTTTTTTAAATTGTAAACAGACATAATATTCTCGTTATACGGTGGAGAAGATTAGCCCTGTGGAATTTTGTTTGTTTTATCGCAAAGCTACATAATGGGATTTCTGTACTCTGTCCATTGCGAGAAATCGAACTACGGATTTTAGTTTTCTAGGTCCTTAAATCGTTGATCCAGTGGGGGGATCTCTGTGGTAGAGCTATGGATTTCGGACGGAGCTGGTTTCGAATCCTTGCAGCAGTACCATAAAATATTCCTGCATTTTTAGCTGTAAGTGCGTTATAATAGTGGCAATCGATCTCTTAGCTTGGATAGCAGGTGGTAGGGTGCTGCTTACAGTGTAAAGAAATGGTTGTTGTACATACCACAGTTATTTTACTAATTGTCCGAATCTTGAATACCTAAAATGTGATTTTTTTTATGGATTTTGGTGCCATTCGATAGATAGCGCAGGTTACATACATAGAAACTGACATACACGCTACGTCCATTATAATAAGATGTGTGAAATCAGAGCCTATTTATTTATGTAAAAATAGGCAATTGTGTAACCGTTCTATTTCCACTTTGAACTTGGCAGAAGTTACTTTATAATTACGTGAGGTACACTGATAGAAGTTTTTGTCTAATAAGTATTTTGTATTTATGATCAAGTTGCTACAACCATCCTTGATTCTGAATACTGATCAGAGGAAAGGCAGACAAGAACACAATTTTAAATAAAAGTACTCTCCTCACAAGAAGAACACGATTTTCATTAGCCTGTACGTGACCCCACGGCTTAAAGGATGAGCATGTTTGGTAGGACGGGGATTCGAATCCGCAGATTGCGAGTCGAGCGCCCTAACCACCTGGCCATGCCAGGCCCAATTATTATTTTGTAACATGTTCAATATTTATAAGCAAGCCCGAGAAAGTGTTAAATCGAAACTACGGAAAACATAACAACAATATTTTAACTCAGATAATGCACTCACTAACAGTTATTATTTTGGGTTATAACGAATGAGTGAAGTCATGCGAAGCGCAATGAACGAAGTGAGTTTTATAGAAATCACTTGCTTGTTTGCTTGTTTTGGAATTTCGCGCAAAGCTACACGAGGGCTATCTGCGCTAGCCGTCCCTAATTTAGCAGTGTAAGACTAGAGGGAAGGCAGCTAGTCATCACCACCCACCGCCAACTCTTGGGCTACTCTTTTACCAACGAATAGTTACCAACGTCACATTATAACGCCCCCACGGCTGAAAGGGCGAGCATGTTTGGTGGGATGCGGATTCGAACCCGCGACCCTCAGATTGTGAGTCGAGCGCCTTATCCACCTGGCCATGCCGGGCATAGAAATCACGCACAATATTAATACTATTCTTCATATCTAACCAATTCAAAAATCTTTTTTTTCCGAAAGAGCTCCCCCACAGGACGCTGCCATCTTTATTACCGTTCGGCAATTATCCATTCAAATGAAAGACAAGTATGAAGCCTATAATTTCTAGATTTTCTCAGTGTACAATTTTAAATAGGTTACATCTTTAAAAAACTAAAACAGTGAAAATAGATTTAATTACGCAGATATTCAGCATGCGCGCATTATCTCAGAACAGTAATGTTTGCACTCATCACTTAGGCCGTTGCCTATGTCATACAACAGCCGGCCTGATGTGGGTTCTTAGAAATTATTTAAAATTAAGATTAAGACTCTGGCAAAACATCAGTATATTATTTGCAATAATAACTGCTCTGTTCATTTTTTTTAACATCAGTTAGAACATGAAATCACGAATTTATAAACAGTTTTCGATCACATTTATTTGCAAAACACATTAAACAAACATTTTGAGAGTTGCATTCATTATTCCTATAGATCCAAACCCGTGGTACGCGTCTTTCTGAGGGTACGTAGAAACCTTTCTGGGGTGTAAGCGAGAACCTTTCAAAAACATTAAAAAAGAAAGTAAATCCAACACCTCAAAATTAGAAGGCAATTTTGGTGAATATTTCACTAACCAGTACCCGAAGTTCGCGTATTCTTAAGTCACCCTTGAATTATTTTTTTATTTACTGTTTTATTAATGTAAATACTCTGAAGGTAGCGGGTTGTTAGGTGGTTAGGGCGCTCGACTCGCAATCTGAGGGTCACGGGTTCGAATCCCTGTCCCACCAAACATGCTCACCCTTTCAACCGTGGGGCCGTTATAATGTGACGGTCAATCCCACTATTCGTTGGTAAAAGAGTAGCCCAAGAGTTGGCGGTGGGTGGTGATGACTAGCTGCCTTCCCTCTAGTCTTATACTGCTAAATTAGGGACGGCTAGCGCAGATAGCTCTCGCGAAATTCAAAAGAAAAACAAACAATTAATGTAAACCACTCTTAAATTTTTTAACAAATTATATGCGTCAAGGATGAACTACTAAATCAAAGGTCTGTCTGGGTTTACGTGTCATAAAAATGTTGGAAACATTGCATTATACTATACTATATAAAATTACGAGAAAATTTGAATTTCTCTACAATATGGACATAAATACTGTTTGAAAGGCATGATTGATAACAGGGCATAAGCAAGAAGTTTTAGCTCTTGGACATCTTGCTTTGAATATTATGTTTCGACGACGGGAACTTAATGTTCCTTCTTCAGGTCGGTGAGATAGGCTATGGACAGCGTCGTCAAAATATAATATTTAATTAAGGCAAGATGCTGGATAGTAAAAGCCTTCCTGATGGTCTTCAATGATAATACAAATGCTATAAGTATATAATTTTTAAATCAAAAATGTGTCCAACTTATTTAAAGTCTTACAGTCAATTTTCCTATATTTATTTATGTTTAATAAACGATATCAAATATATATGTGTGTATGTGCGTGTGCGCACTTGCGCATTTTTCGTATTTTTACTCAAAGTGCCCTCTATTCGATAACCTACAAAGGCGTTATATTCTAGACCAGTGTTTCCTTCGCCGTAGCGCCTCCTTCAGCAAACAATGAGCGCTCATGTCCCCTTCTTATAAATGTTTAGACCATTAAAATATTTTACTAAAATGAAAATTATAAGGCAATTGTATTATATTTTTGTTTTAATTTTAACACATATAACTTTGAAACCCTCAAAACTTTTCTGTCCGCCCTCTCAAAGTTTACTACCCCTATGAATTTTTAAAACGCCCACTAGAGGGCGGTACCATATAGGCTGGGAAACACTTATCATGACTGTCAAAATAGGTTCGTTTTTTGACCGTAATAACTCGTGCTTGTATGCAGATTCGTGTCAAATTTCTTACAGTCAATTACTAAAACGTAGATAGATTACAAAAAATTCACGGTAGCTATAGCCCCATTTCGACGTAAGTTCAAATTTATAGTGTCTACATTGTGTTAAAATTTTCGTCGACAATATGTACATTTAAAGTACGTAATTAGGCCTATTAAATTGACATGACAAACATATTGTCAAATTCTCTGAGTGCACAGCTTGACCATGTGTCCACCATCTATGTGTTTATTTGCTTTGAGTTCGTGTTTGTCGTTATTGTATTTTATTTATTTATTTTTATTTTTTTGTAATTGTTCTGTTAACAGGGACAGATGTGGCTTGTTTGGTTATGGTGGAGCATGCCACACCTGCTTTTTATAAAAGAAGGGAAGTCTGTATGGAAGGCCAGTAAGCTGAGCGTACTTGGTCTCATTGAGCAAACTAAGGAGAATTCTATTTATGTTTATTGTGTTATTATTTTTATTCTTTTGTACTGAGTGTTTTTGGAGTTTTTTTCTTCGTGGATTGGACTTTGAAAAAGGGAAGTAATTGGACTCCAAGACTTTTAAACAGGGCTTGATTTTTGTAAAGTTAGCCAATGGAACTCAGTTTCACATCCCTTATGAGGCGGGGGTTCCTGGGGCTTATATGATGACATCACAATGTTAACACAGAAAAGTAACTCAAATGGAGAAGAATGACACTGCGTAAAGTAGGCCTGCATAAACGATATGAATTGGAAAGTTTATGATAACTTATCTTTAACTTTACGTATGCCCTTGGACATTCTACAACAGGAAAGTTTTCATAAAAATTTCTAACAACAGGAACAGCTCTCTGATTCATCCTCCCTCAACTCGAGCCCTGCTTTTAAATGATTTCGGTATCTGTTTCTTTCATCCTGCTGTAAGAGTGCCACATCATCAAGCGCAATTTATCACAGTTGTTAATATTTGATTATTAAAAAAAAATATTAGATGGTCTGTTTCTATCTTATATGAATAAAGGAGGAAATAAATATAATACGTAAAAACTAACAATTCGAAAATGGCAGGCCCGGATTTTTACTCAAAACAAGACATCTGAGCTCCAAACATTTTAACTTACAATAACTTTGACACAATAAGTTACTAAAGAAATAGAGAGAGAAAAAGAACAAACTTTATAACTTATCAGAATTTCGCTTAGTAACACACCATTTGCAATCTCTAATCAACTACCGACCAATATACAATTTAACAATCTATGCTCTCTTTCGTCTGGCTTGAACAGTCTCAAATGCTACCAGACAACGATATTGCAATTCAACATGATAGGATTATTGTTTACTAGACCACCGTGACCCGTTGGGTCACCCACTATTCAGAGGTTATGAAGAATTCAAGCTAATTTCAATATTGCACCAAAATAAAGGTTCATTTTGAGATAATTTAATTAGATATTTCAATCCATTCGTGTTGTCATAATTCAAGAAAAGATATTTGTCACGTCACATCACGCTTGATTTCTCGAAATAGGAGGAGTCATAATTAAAGTAAAAATGTAATGTGGAATTACCTAGCCAGAGCCAAGTGCATAAAATTTATC